>NC_064640.1:1065325091-1065635001 GCF_023864345.2 Schistocerca serialis cubense
TTACAGTCGGTGCTTTCAGCATGCCCTGTGAGACCAGTATTAGCTTCCGATACACCTCAGCAGGTTCAATGTATTCCTAGGAACTTCACATTGACGATGAAACACAGAAATCGCATCGGAATTAAATACAAAAGGCACAATGTCGCCTTAAGTACAAGAATAGACACTCTTCTTACAGTCGGTGCTTTGAGCAATCCCTGTGATACCAGTATTAGTTTCCGATACACCACTGCAGGTTCAATGCATTCCTTGGACCTTCACATTGACGATGAAACACAGAAATCGCATCGGAATTAAATACAAAAGGCACAATGCCATCTTAAGTACAAGAATAGAGACTCATCTTACAGTCGGTGCTTTCAGCATTCCCTGTGAGACCAGTATAAGTATCCGATACACCTCAGCAGGTTCAATGTATTCCTAGAACCTTCACATTGACGATGAAACACAGATATCGCATCGGAATTAAAGACAAAAGGCGCAATGCCGCCTTAAGTACAAGTATAGAGACTCTTCTTACAGTCGGTGATTTGAACATTCCCTCTAAGACCAGTATTAGTTTCTGATACACCACTGCAGGTTCAATGTTCTGCTTGGACCTTCACATTGACGATGAAACACAGAAATCGCATCGGAATTAAATACAAAAAGTGCAATGCCGCCTTAAGTACAAGAATAGGGACTCTTCTTACAGTCGGTGCTTTTATCATTCCCTGTGAGACCAGTATTTGTTTTCGATAAACCACTGCATGTTCAATGTATTCCTTGGACCTTCACATTGACGATGAAACACAGAAATCGCATCGGACTTAAATACAAAAGGCACAATGTCGCCTTAAGTACAAGAATAGAGACTCTTCTTACAGTCGGTGCTTTGAGCATTCCCTGTGATACCAGTATTAGTTTCCGATACACCACTGCAGGTTCTATGCATTCCTTGGACCTTCACATTGACGATGAAACACAGAAATCGCATCGGAATTAATTACAAAAGGCACAATGCCATCTTAAGTACAAGAATAGAGACTCTTCTTACAGTCGGTGCTTTCAGCATTCCCTGTGAGACCAGTATTGGTATCCGATACACCTCAGCAGGTTCAATGTATTCATAGGACCTTCACATTGACGATGAAACACAGAAATCGCATCGGAATTAAATACAGAAGGCACAATGTCGCCTTAAGTACAAGAATAGGCACTCTTCTTACAGTCGGTGCTTTGAGCAATCCCTGTGAGACCAGTATTAGTTTCCGATACACCAATGCAGGTTCAATGTATTCCTTGGACCCTCACATTGACGATGAAACACAGAAATCGCATCGGAATTAAATACAAAAGGCACAATTCCGCATTAAGTACAAGATTAGAGACTCTCCTTACAGTCGTTGTTTTGAGCATTGCCTGTGAGACCAGAAGTAGTTTCCGATACACCACTCCAGGTTCAATGTATTCCTTGGACCTTCACATTGACGATGAAACACAGAAATCGCATCGGAAAGAAATACAAAAGGCAAACTGCCGCGTAAGTACAAGAATAGAGACTCTTCTAACAGTCGGTGCTTTCAGCATTCCGTGTGAGACCAGTATTAGTTTCAAATACACCTCAGCAGGTTCAATGTATTCCTAGGACCTTCACATTGACGATGAAACACAGAAATCGCATCGGAATTAAATACGAAAGGCACAATGTCGCCTTAAGTACAAGAATAGAGACTCTTCTTACAGTCGGTGCTTTGAGCATTCCCTGTGAGACCAGTATTAGTTTCCGATACACCACTGCAGGTGCAATGTATTCCTTGGACCTTCACATTGACGATGAAACACAGATATCGCATCGGAATTAAATACAAAAGGTGCAATGCCGCCTTAAGTACAAGTATAGAGACTCTTCTTACAGTCGGTGCTTTGAGCATTCCCTGTGAGACCAGTATTAGTTTCCGATACACCACTGCAGGTTCAATGTATTCCTTGGACCTTCACATTGACGATGAAACACAGAAATCGCATCGGAATTAAATACAAAAGGCGCAATGCCGCCTTAAGTACAAGAATAGAGACTCTTCTTACAGTCAGTGCTTTGAGCATTCCCTTTGAGACCAGTATTAGTTTCTGATACACCACTGCAGGTTCAATGGATTCCTTAGACCTTCACATTGACGTTGAAACACAGAAATCGCATCGGAATTAAATACAAAAGGCGCAATGCCGCCTTAAGTACAAGAATAGACACTCTTCTTACAGCCGGTGCTTTGAGCATTCCATGTGAGACCATTATTAGTTTCTGATACAACACTGCAGGTTCAATGTATTCCTTGGACCTTCACATTGACGATGAAACACAGAAATCGCATCGTAAATTAATTACAAAAGGCACTACGCCGTCATAAGTACAAGAATAGAGACTCTTCTTACAGTCGGTGCTTTGAGCATTCCCTGTGAGACCAGTATTAGCTTCCGATACACCACTGCTGGTTCAATGTATTCCTTGGACCATCACATTGACGATGTAACACAGAAATCGCATCGGAATTAAATACAAAAGGTGCAATGCCGCCTTAAGTACAAGAATAGGGACTCTACTTACAGTCGGTGCTTTGAGCATTCCCTGTGAGACCAGTATTAGTTTCCGATACACCACTGCAGGTTCAATGTATTCCTTGGACCTTCACATTGACGATGAAACCCAAAAATCGAATCGGAATTAAATTCAAAAGGCACAATGTCGCCTTAAGTACAATAATAGACACTCTTCTTACAGTCGGTGCTTTGAGCATTCCCTGTGAGACCAGAATTAGTTTCCGATACACCACCCCAGGTTCAATGTATTCCTTGGACCTTCACATTGACGATGAAACACAGAAATCGCATCGGAATTAAATACAAATCGCACAATGCCGCATTAAGTACAAGAATTGTGACTCTTCTTACAGTCGGTGCTTTGAGCATTCCCTGTGAGACCAGTATCAGTTTCCGATACACCACTGCAGGTTCAATGTATTCCTTCGACCTTCACATTGACGATGAAACACAGAAATCGCATTTGAATAAAATACAAAAGGCACAATGCCACCTTAAGTACAAGAATAGAAACTCTTCTTACAGTCGGTGCTTTGAGCATTCCCTGTGAGACCAGTATTAGTTTCCGATACACCTCAGCAGGTTCAATGTATTCCTAGGACCTTCACATTGACGATGAAACACAGAAATCGCCTCAGGATTTAAATACAAAACACACACTGTCGCCTTAAGTAGAAGAATAGAGACTCTTCTTATTGTCGGTGCTTTGAGCATTCCCTGTGAGACCAGTTTTAGTTTCCGATACACCACTGCAGGTTCACTGTATTCCTAGGACCTTCACATTGACGATGAAACACAGAAATCGCATCGGAACTACATACAAAAGGCACAATGTCGCCTTAAGTACAAGAATAGAGACTCTTCCTACAGTCGGTGTTTTGAGCATTCCCTGTGAGACCAGTATTAGTTTCTGATACACCACTCCAGGTTCAATGTATTCCTTGGACATTCACATTGACGAAGAAACACAGAAATCGCATCGGAATGAAATACAAAAGGCAAACTGCCACGTAAGTACAAGAATAGAGACCCTTCTTACAGTCGGTGCTTTCAGCATTCCCTGTGAGACCAGTATTAGTTTCCGATACACCTCAGCAGGTTCAATGTATTCCTAGGACCTTTACATTGACGATGAAACACAGAAATCGCATCGGAATTAAATACAAAAGGCACAATGATGCCATAAGTACAAGAATAGAGACTCTTCTTACAGTCGGTGCTTTGAGCATTCCCTGTGAGACCAGTGTTAGTTTCCGATACACCTCAGCAGGTTCAATGTATTCATAGTACCTTCACATTGACGATGAAACACAGAAATCGCATCGAAATTAAATACAAAAGGCGCAATGCCGCCTTAAGTACAAGAATAGAGACTCTTCTTACAGTCGGTGCTTTGAGCATTCCCTGTGAGACCAGAATTAGTTTCCGATACACCACTCCAGGTTCAATGTATTCCTTGGACATTCACATTGACGATGTAACACAGAAATCGCATCGGAATGAAATACAAAAGGCAAACTGCCGCGTAAGTACAAGAATAGAGACTCTTCTTACAGTCGGTGCTTTCAGCATTCCCTGTGAGACCAGTATTAGTTTCCGATACACCTCAGCAGGTTCAATGTATTCCTAGGACCTTCACATTGACGATGAAACACAGAAATCGCCTCAGGATTTAAATACAAAACACACACTGTCGCCTTAAGTAGAAGAATAGAGACTCTTCTTATTGTCGGTGCTTTGAGCATTCCCTGTGAGACCAGTTTTAGTTTCCGATACACCACTGCAGGTTCACTGTATTCCTAGGACCTTCACATTGACGATGAAACACAGAAATCGCATCGGAACTACATACAAAAGGCACAATGTCGCCTTAAGTACAAGAATAGAGACTCTTCCTACAGTCGGTGTTTTGAGCATTCCCTGTGAGACCAGTATTAGTTTCTGATACACCACTCCAGGTTCAATGTATTCCTTGGACATTCACATTGACGAAGAAACACAGAAATCGCATCGGAATGAAATACAAAAGGCAAACTGCCACGTAAGTACAAGAATAGAGACCCTTCTTACAGTCGGTGCTTTCAGCATTCCCTGTGAGACCAGTATTAGTTTCCGATACACCTCAGCAGGTTCAATGTATTCCTAGGACCTTTACATTGACGATGAAACACAGAAATCGCATCGGAATTAAATACAAAAGGCACAATGATGCCATAAGTACAAGAATAGAGACTCTTCTTACAGTCGGTGCTTTGAGCATTCCCTGTGAGACCAGTATTAGTTTCCGATATACCACTCCAGGTTCAATGTAATCCTTGGACATTCACATTGACGATGAAACACAGAAATCGCATCGGAATGAAATACAAAAGGCGAACTGCCGCGTAAGTACAAGAATAGAGACTCTTCTTACAGTCGGTGCTTTCAGCATTCCCTGTGAGACCAGTATTAGTTTCCGATATACCTCACCAGGTTCAATGTATTCCTAGGACCTTCACATTGACGATGAAACACAGAAATCGCATCGGAATTAAATACAAAAGGCGCAATGTCGCCTTATGTACAAGAATAGAGACTCTTCTTACACTCGGTGCATTGAGCATTCCCTGTGAGACCAGTATTAGTTACCGATACACCACTGCAGGTTCAATGTATTCCTTGGACCTTCACATTGACGATGAAACACAGAAATCGTATCGGAATGAAATTCAAAAGGCCAACTGCCGCGTAAGTACAAGAATAGAGACTGCTTTTACAGTCGGTGCTTTCAGCAATCCCCGTGAGACCAGTATTAGTTTCCGATACACCTCAGCAGGTTCAATGTATTCATAGGACCTTCACAATGACGATGAAACACAGAAATCGCATCGGAATTAAATACAAAAGGCGAAATGCCGCCATAAATACAAGTATAGAGACTCTTCTTACTTTCGGTGCTTTGAGCATTCCCTGTGAGACCAGAATTAGTTTCCGATACACCACTCCAGGTTCAATGTATTCCTTGGACATTCACATTGATGATGAAACACAGAAATCGCATCGGAATGAAATACAAAAGGCAAACTGCCGCGTAAGTACAAGAATAGAGACTCTTCTTACAGTCGGTGCTTTCAGCATTCCCTGTGAGACCAATATTAGTTTCCGATACACCTCAGCAGGTTCATTGTAATCCTAGGACCTTCACATTGACGATGAAACACAAAAATCGCATCGGAATTAAATACAAAAAGCACAATGTCGCCTTAAGTACAAGAATAGAGACTCTTCTTACAGTCGGTGCTTTGTGCATTCCATGTGAGACCAGTATTAGTTTCCGATACACCACTGCAGGTTCAGAGTATTCCTAGGTACTTCACATTGACGATGAAACACAGAAATCGCATCGGAATTAAATCAAAAAGGCACAATGTCGCCATAAGTACATGAATAGAGACTCTTCTTACAGTCGGTGCTTTGAGCATTCCCTGTGAGACCTGTATAAGTTTCCGATACACCACTCCAGGTTCAATGTATTCCTTGGTCATTCACATTGACGATGAAACACAGAAATCGCATCGGAATGAAAAACAAAAGGTAAACTGCCGCGTAAGTACAAGAATAGAGACCCTTCTTACAGTCGGTGCTTTCAGCATTCCCTGTGAGACCAGTATTAGTTTCCGATACACCTCAGCAGGTTCAATGTATTCCTAGGACCTTCACGTTGACGATGAAACACAGAAATCGCATCGGAATTTAATACAAAAGGCACAATGACGCCTTAAGTACAAGAATAGAGACTCTTCTTACAGTCGGTGCTTTGAGCATGCCCTGTGAGACCAGAATTAGTTTCCGATACACCACTCCAGGTTCAATGTATTCCTTGGACCTTCACATTGACGATGAAACACAGAAATCGCATCGGAATGAAATACAAAAGTCAAACTGCCGCGTAAGTACAAGACTAGAGACTCTTCTTACAGTCGGTGTTTTGAGCATTCCCTGTGAGACCAGTGTTAGTTTCCGATACACCACTGCAGGTTCAATGTATTCCTTGGACCTTCACATTGACGATGAAACATAGATTTCGCATCGGAATTAAATTCAAGAGGCACTATGCCATCTTAAGTACAAGAATAGAGACTCTTCTTTCAGTCGGTGCTTTCTGCATTCCCTGTGAGTCCAGTATTAGTTTCCGATACACCTCAGCAGGTTCAATGTATTCCTAGGACCTTCACATTGACGATGAAACACAGAAATCGCATCGGAATTAAATACAAAATGCGCAATGTCGCCTTAAGTACAAGAATAGAGACTCTTCCTACACTCGGGGCTTTGAGCATTCCCTGTGAGACCAGTATTAGTTTCCGATACACCACTGCAGGTTCTATGTATTCCTTGGACCTTCACATTGACGATGAAACACAGAAATCGTATCGGAATGAAATTCAAAAGGCAAACTGCCGCGTTAGTACAAGAATAGAGACTCTTTTTACAGTCGGTGCTTTCAGCAATCCCTGTGAGACCAGTATTAGTTTCCGATACACCTCAGCAGGTTCAATGTATTCATAGGACCTTCACATTGACGATGAAACACAGAAATCGCATCGGAATTAAATACAAAAGGCACAATGTCGCCTTAAGTACAAGAATAGAGACTCTTCTTACACTCGGTGCTTTGAGCATTCCCTGTGAGACCAGTATTAGTTTCCGATACACCACTGCAGGTTCAATGTATTCCTTGGACCTTCACATTGACGATGAAACACAGAAATCGTATCGGAATGAAATTCAAAAGGCAAACTGCCGCGTAAGTACAAGAATAGAGACTCTTTTTACAGTCGGTGCTTTCAGCAATCCCAGTGAGACCTGTATTAGTTTCCGATACACCTCAGCAGGTTCAATGTATTCCTTGGACATTCACATTGACGATGAAACACAGAAATCGCATCGGAATGAAATACAAAAGGCAAACTGCCGCGTAAGTACAAGAATAGAGACTCTTCTTACAGTTGGTGCATTCAGCATTCCCTGTGACCACCAGTATTAGTTTCCGATACACCTCAGCGGGTTCAATGTAATCCTAGGACCTTCACATTGGCGATGAAACACAGAAATCGCATCGGAATTAAATACAAAAGGCGTAATGCCGCCATAAGTACAAGTATAGGGACTCTTCTTACTGTCGGTGCTTTGAGCATTCCCTGTGAGACCAGAATTAGTTTCCGATACAACACTCCAGGTTCAATGTATTCCTTGGACACTCACATTGACGATGAAATCCAGAAATCGCATCGGAATGAAATACAAAAGGCGAACTGCCGCGTAAGTACAAGAATAGAGACTCTTCTTACAGTCGGTGCTTTCAGCATTCCCTGTGAGACCAGTATTAGTTTCCGATATACCTCAGCAGGTTCAATGTATTCCTAGGACCTTCACATTGACGATGAAACACAGAAATCGCATCGGAATTAAATACAAAAGGCACAATAACGCCATAAGTACAAGAATAGAGACTCTTCTTACACTCGGTGCTTTGAGCATTCCCTGTGAGACCAGTATTAGTTTCTGATACACCACTCCAGGTTCAATGTATTCCTTGGACATTCACATTGACGATGAAACATAGAAATCGCATCGGAATGAAATACAAAAGGCGAACTGCCGCGTAAGTACAAGAATAGAGACTCTTCTTACAGTCGGTGCTTTCAGCATTCCCTGTGAGACCAGTATTAGTTTCCAATATACCTCAGCAGGTTCAATGTATTCCTAGGACCTTCACATTGACGATGAAACACAGAAATCGCATCGGAATTAAATACAAAAGGCGCAATGTCGCCTTAAGTACAAGAATAGAGACTCTTCCTACACTCGGTGCTTTGAGCATTCCCTGTGAGACCAGTATTAGTTTCCGATACACCACTGCAGGTTCAATGTATTCCTTGGACCTTCACATTGACGATGAAACACAGAAATCATATCGGAATGAAATTCAAAAGGCAAACTGCCGCGTAAGTACAAGAATAGAGACTCTTTTTACAGTCGGTGCTTTCAGCAATCCCTGTGAGACCTGTATTAGTTTCCGATACACCTCAGCAGGTTCAATGTATTCATAGGACCTTCACATTGACGATGAAACACAGAAATCGCATCGGAATTAAATACAAAAGGCACAATGATGCCATAAGTACAAGAATAGAGACTCTTCTTACAGTCGGTGCTCTGAGCATTCCCTGTGAGACCAGTATTAGTTTCCGATATACCACTCCAGGTTCAATGTAATCCTTGGACATTCACATTGATGATGAAACACAGAAATCGCATCGGAATGAAATACAAAAGGCGAACTGCAACGTAAGTACAAGAATAGGGACTCTTCTTACAGTCGGTGCTTTCAGCATTCCCTGTGAGACCAGTATTAGTTTCCGATATACCTCAGCAGGTTCAATGTATTCCTAGGACCTTCACATTGACGTTGAAACACAGAAATCGCATCGGAATTAAATACAAAAGGCACAATGTCGCCTTAAGTACAAGAATAGAGACTCTTCTTACACTCGGTGCTTTGAGCATTCCCTGTGAGACCAGTATTAGTTTCCGATACACCACTGCAGGTTCAACGTTTTCCTTGGACCTTCACATTGACGATGAAACACAGAAATCGTATCGGAATGAAATTCAAAAGGCAAACTGCCGCGTAAGTACAAGAATAGAGACTCTTTTTACAGTCGGTGCTTTCAGCAATCCCTGTGAGACCAGTATTAGCTTCCGATACAACTCAGCAGGTTCAGTGTATTCATAGGACCTTCACATTGACGATGAAACACAGAAATCGCATCGGAATAAATACAAAAGGCGAAATGCCGCCATAAGTACAAGTAAAGAGACTCTTCTTACTGTCGGTGCTTTGAGCATTCCCTGTGAGACCAGAATTAGTTTCCGATACACCACTCCAGGTTCAATGTATTCCTTGGACATTCACATTGACGATGAAACACAGAAATCGCATCGGAATGAAATACAAAAGGCAAACTGCCGCGTAAGTACAAGAATAGAGACTCTTCTTACAGTTGGTGCATTCAGCATTCCCTGTGAGACCAGTATTAGTTTCCGATACACCTCAGCGGGTTCAATGTAATCCAAGGACCTTCACATTGACGATGAAACACAAAAATTGCATCGGAATTAAATACAAAAAGCACAATGCCGCCTTAAGTACAAGAATAGAGACTCTTCTTACAGTCGGTGCATTGAGCATTCCCTGTGAGACCAGAATTAGTTTCCGATACACCACTCCAGGTTCAATGTATTCCTTGGACATTCACATTGACGATATAACACAGAAATCGAATCGGAATGAAATAAAAAAAGGCAAACTGCCGCGTAAGTACAAGAATAGAGACTCTTTTTACAGTCGGAGCTTTCAGCAATCCCTGTGAGACCAGTATTAGTTTCCGATACACCTCAGCAGGTTCAATGTATTCCTTGGACATTCACATTGACGATGAAACACAGAAATCGCATCGGAATGAAATACAAAAGGCAAACTGCCGCGTAAGTACAAGAATAGAGACTCTTCTTACAGTTGGTGCATTCAGCATTCCCTGTGACCACCAGTATTAGTTTCCGATACACCTCAGCGGGTTCAATGTAATCCTAGGACCTTCACATTGGCGATGAAACACAGAAATCGCATCGGAATTAAATACAAAAGGCGTAATGCCGCCATAAGTACAAGTATAGGTACTCTTCTTACTGTCGGTGCTTTGAGCATTCCCTGTGAGACCAGAATTAGTTTCTGATACACCACTCCAGGTTCAATGTATTCCTTGGACACTCACATTGACGATGAAATCCAGAAATCGCATCGGAATGAAATACAAAAGGCACAATGTCGCCTTAAGTACAAGAATAGAGACTCTTCTTACAGTTGGTGTTTTGAGCATTCCCTGTGAGACCAGTATTAGTTTCTGATACACCACTCCAGGTTCAATGTATTCCTTGGACATTCACATTGACGATGAAACACAGAAATCGCATCGCAATGAAATACAAAATGCAAACTGCCGCGTAAGTACAAGAATAGAGACTCTTCTTACAGTCGGTGCTTCCAGCATTCCCTGTGAGACCAGTATTAGTTTCCGATACACCTCAGCAGGTTCAATGTATTCCTAGGACCTTTACATTGACGATGAAACACAGAAATCGCATCGGAATTAAATACAAAAGGCACAATGACGCCATAAGTACACGAATAGAGACTCTTCTTACAGTCGGTGCTTTGAGCATTCCCTGTGAGACCAGTATTAGTTTCCGATATACCACTCCAGGTTCAAAGTAATCCTTGGACATTCACATTGACGATGAAACACAGATATCGCATCGGAATGAAATACAAAAGGCGAACTGCCGCGTAAGTACAAGAATAGAGACTCTTCTTACAGTCGGTGCTTTCAGCATTCCCTGTGAGACCAGTATTAGTTTCCGATATACCTCAGCAGGTTCAATGTATTCCTAGGACCTTCACATTGACGATGAAACACAGAAATCGCATCGGAATTAAATACAAAAGGCACAATGACGCCATAAGTACAAGAATAGAGACTCTTCTTACACTCGGTGATTTTAACATTCCCTATGAGACCAGTATCAGTTTCCGATACACCACTGCAGCTTCAATGTATTCCTTGGACCTTCACATTGACGATGAAACACAGAAATCGAATCGGAATGAAATTCAAAAGCCAAACTGCCGCGTAAGTACAAGAATAGAGACTCTTTTTACAGTCGGTGCTTTCAGCAATCCCTGTGAGACCAGTATTAGTGTCCGATACACCTCAGCAGGTTCAATGTATTCATAGGACCTTCACATTGACGATGAAACACAGAAATCGCATCGGAATTAAATACAAAAGGCGCAATGCCGTCATAAGTACAAGTATAGGGACACTTCTTACTGTCGGTGCTTTGAGCATTCCCTGTGAGACCAGAATTAGTTTCCGATGCACCACTCCAGGTTCAAAGTATTCCTTGGACTCTCACATTGACGATGAAATCCAGAAATCGCATCGGAATGAAATACAAAAGGCACAATGTCGCCTTAAGTATAAGAATAGAGACTCTTCTTACAGTCGGTGTTTTGAGCATTCCCTGTGAGACCAGTATTAGTTTCTGATACACCACTCCATGTTCAATGTATTCCTTGGACATTCACATTGACGATGAAACACAGAAATCGCATCGCAATGAAATACAAAAGGCAAACTGCCGCGTAAACACAAGAATAGGGACTCTTCTTACAGTCGGTGCTTTCAGCATTCCCTGTGAGACCAGTATTTGTTTCCGATACACTTCAGCAGGTTCAATGTATTCCTAGGACCTTTACATTGACGATGAAACACAGAAATCGCATCGGAATTAAATACAAAAGGCACAATGTCGCCTTAAGTACAAGAATGGAGACTCTTCTTACACTCGGTGCTTTGAGCATTCCCTGTGAGACCAGTATTAGTATCTGATACACCACTCCAGGTTCAGTGTATTCCTTGGACATTCACATTGATGATGAAACATAGAAATCGCATCGGAATGAAATACAAAAGGCGAACTGCCGCGTAAGTACAAGAATAGAGACTCTTCTTACAGTCGGTGCTTTCAGCATTCCCTGTGAGACCAGTATTAGTTTCCGATATACCTCAGCAGGTTCAATGTATTCCTAGGACCTTCACATTGACGATGAAACACAGAAATCGCATCGGAATTAAATACAAAAGGCGCAATGTCGCCTTAAGTACAAGAATAGAGACTCTTCCTACACTCGGTGCTTTGAGCATTCCCTGTGAGACCAGTATTAGTTTCCGATACACCACTGCAGGTTCAATGTATTCCTTGGACCTTCACATTGACGATGAAACACAGAAATCGTATCGGAATGAAATTCAAAAGGCAAACTGACGCGTAAGTACAAGAATAGAGACTCTTTTTACAGTCGGTGCTTTCAGCAATCCCTGTGAGACCAGTATTAGTTTCCGATACACCTCAGCAGGTTCAATGTATTCATAGGACCATCACATTGACGATGAAACACAGAAATCGCATCGGAAGTAAATACAAAAGGCACAATGATGCCATAAGTACAAGAATAGAGACTCTTCTTACAGTCGGTGCTCTGAGCATTCCCTGTGAGGCCAGTATTAGTTTCCGATATACCACTCCAGGTTCAAAGTTATCCTTGGACATTCACATTGACGATGAAACACAGAAATCGCATCGGAATGAAATACAAAAGGCGAACTGCAACGTAAGTACAAGAATAGGGACTCTTCTTACAGTCGGTGCTTTCAGCATTCCCTGTGAGACCAGTATTAGTTTCCGATATACCTCAGCAGGTTCAATGTATTCCTAGGACCTTCACATTGACGTTGAAACACAGAAATCGCATCGGAATTAAATACAAAAGGCACAATGTCGCCTTAAGTACAAGAATAGAGACTCTTCTTACACTCGGTGCTTTGAGCATTCCCTGTGAGACCAGTATTAGTTTCCGATACACCACTGCTGGTTCAATGTATTCCTTGGACCTTCACATTGACGATGAAACACAGAAATCGTATCGGAATGAAATTCAAAAGGCAAACTGCCGCGTAAGTACAAGAATAGAGACTCTTTTTACAGTCGGTGCTTTCAGCAATCCCTGTGAGACCAGTATTAGCTTCCGATACACCTCAGCAGGTTCAATGTATTCATAGGACCTTCACATTGTCGATGAAACACAGAAATCGCATCGGAATTAAATACAAAAGGCGAAATGCCGCCATAAGTACAAGTATAGAGACTCTTCTTACTGTCGGTGCTTTGAGCATTCCCTGTGAGACCAGAATTAGTTTCCGATACACCACTCCAGGTTCAATGAATTCCTTGGACATTCACATTGACGATGAAACACAGAAATCGCATCGGAATGAAATACAAAAGGCAAACTGCCGCGTAAGTACAAGAATAGAGACTCTTCTTACAGTTGGTGCATTCAGCATTCCCTGTGAGACCAGTATTAGTTTCCGATACACCTCAGCGGGTTCAATGTAATCCAAGGACCTTCACATTGTCGATGAAACACAAAAATTGCATCGGAATTAAATACAAAAAGCACAATGCCGCCTTAAGTACAAGAAAAGAGACTCTTCTTACAGTCGGTGCTTTGAGCATTCCCTGTGAGACCAGAATTAGTTTCCGATACACCACTCCAGGTTCAATGTATTCCTTGGACATTCACATTGACGATATAACACAGAAATCGCATCGGAATGAAATAAAAAAAGGCAAACTGCCGCGTAAGTACAGGAATAGAGACTCTGCTTACAGTCGGTGCTTTCAGCATTCCCTGTGAGACCAGTATTAGTTTCCGATACACCTCAGCAGGTTCAATGCATTCCTAGGACCTTCAGATTGACGATGAAACACAGAAATCGCATCGGAATTAAATACAAAAGGCACAAAGTCGCCTTAAGTACAAGAATAGAGACTCTTCTTAGTGTCGGTGCTTTGAGCATTCCCTGTGAGAACAGTATTAGTTTCCGATACACCACTGCAGGTTCAATGTATTCCTAGGACCTTCACATTGGCGATGATACACAGAAATCGCATCGGAATTAAATACAACAGTCACAATGTCGCCTTAAGTACAAGAATAGAGACTCATCTTACTGTCGGTGTTTTGAGCATTCCCTGTGAGACCAGTATTAGTTTCTGATACACCACTCCAGGTTCAATGTATTCCTTGGACATTCACATTGACGATGAAACACAGAAATCGCATCGCAATGAAATACAAAAGGCAAACTGCCGCGTAAGTACAAGAATAGAGACTCTTCTTACAGTCGGTGCTTTCAGCATTCCCTGTGAGACCAGTATTAGTTTCCGATACACCTCAGCAGGTTCAATGTATTCATAGGACCTTCACATTGACGATGAAACACAGAAATCGCATCGGAATTAAATACAAAAGGCACAATGTCGCCTTAAGTACAAGAATAGAGACTCTTCTTACAGTCGGTGCTTTGAGCGTGCTCTGTGAGACCAGAATTAGTTTCCGATACACAACTCCAGGTTCAATGTATTCCTTGGACCTTCACATTGACGATAAAAACACAGAAATCGCATCGGAATGAAATACAAAAGGCAAACTGCCGCGTAAGTACAAGAATAGAGACTCCTCTTACAGTCGGTGCTTTCAGCATTCCCTGTGAGACCAGTATTAGTTTCCGATACACCTCAGCAGGTTCAATGTAATCCTAGGACCTTCACATTGACGATGCAACACAGAAATCGCAACGGAATTAAATTCAAAACGCACAATGTCGCCTTAAGTACAAGAATAGAGACTCTTCCTACAGTCGGTGCTTTGAGCATTCCCTGTGAGACCAGAATTAGTTTCCGATACACACTCCAGGTTCAATGTATTCCTTCGACATTCACATTGACGATGAAACACCGAAATCGCATCGGAATGAAATACAAAAGGCAAAGTGCCACGTAAGTACAAGAATAGAGACTCTTCTTACAGTCGGTGCTTTCAGCATTCCCTGTGAGACCAGTATTACTTTCCGATACACCTCAGCAAGTTCAATGTAATCCTAGGACCTTCACATTGACGATGAAACACAGAAATCGCATCGGAATTAAATACAAAAAGCACAATGTCGCCTTAAGTACAAGAATTGAGACTCTTCTTACAGTCGGTGCTTTGAGCATTCCCTGTGAGACCAGTATTAGTTTCCGATACACCACTGCAGGTTCAATGTAATCCTAGGACCTTCACATTGACGATGAAACACAGAAATCGCATCGGAATTAAATACAAAAGGCACAGTGTCGCCTTAAGTACAAGAATAGAGACTCTTCTTACAGTCGGTGCTTTGAGCATTCCCTGTGAGACCAGTATTAGTTTCCGATACACCACTCCATGTTCAAAGTATTCCTTTGACATTCACATTGACGATGAAACACAGAAATCGCATCGGAATGAAAAACAAAAGGCAAACTGCCGCGTAAGTACAGGAATAGAGACTCTTCTTACAGTCGGTGCTTTCAGCATTCCCTGTAAGACCAGTATTAGTTTCCGATACACCTCAGCAGGTTCAATGTATTCCTAGGACCTTCACATTGACGATGAAACACAGAAATCGCATCGGAATTAAATACAAAAGGCACAATGACGCCTTAAATACAAGAATAGAGACTCTGCTTACAGTCGGTGCTTTGAGGATTCCCTGTAAGACCAGTATTAGTTTCCGATACACCACTCCAGGTTCCATGTAATCCTTGGACATTCACATTGACGATGAAACACAGAAATCGTATCGGAATGAAATACAAAAGGCAAACTGCCGCGTAAGTACAAGAATAGAGACTCTTCTTACAGTCGGTGCTTTCAGCATTCCCTGTGAGACCAGTATTAGTTTCCGATACACCTCAGCAGGTTCAATGTATTCATAGGACCTTCACATTGACGATGAAACACAGAAATCGCATCGGAATTAAATACAAAAGGCGCAATGCCGCCATAAGTACAAGTATAGAGACTCTTCTTACTGTCGGTGCTTTGAGCATTCCCTGTGAGACCAGAATTAGTTTCCGATACACCACTCCAGGTTCAATGTATTCCTTGGACATTCACATTGACGATGAAACACAGAAATCGCATCGGAATGAAATACAAATGGCAAACTGCCGCGTAAGTACAAGAATAGAGACTCTTCTTACAGTCGGTGCTTTCAGCATTCCCTGTGAGACCAGTATTAGTTTCCGATACACCTCAGCAGGTTCAATGTAATCCTAGGACCTTCACATTGACGATGAAACACAAATATCGCATCGGAATTAAATACAAAAAGCACAATGTCACCTTAAGTACAAGAATAGAGACTCTTCTTACAGTCGGTGCTTTGAGCATTCGCTGTGAGACCAGTATTAGTTTCCGATACACCACTGCAGGTTCAATGTATTCCTAGGACCTTCACATTGACGATGAAACACAGAAATCGCATCGGAATTAAATACAAAAGGCACTATGCCATGTTAAGTACAAGAATAGAGACTCTTTTTACAGTCGGTGCTTTCAGCATTCCCTGTGAGTTCAGTATTAGATTCCGATACACCTCAGCAGGTTCAATGTATTCATAGTACCTTCACATTGACGATGAAACACAGAAATCGCATCGAAATTAAATACAAAAGGCGCAATGCCGCCTTAAGTACAAGAATAGAGACTCTTCTTACAGTCGGTGCTTTGAGCATTCCCTGTGAGACCAGAATTAGTTTCCGATACACCACTCCAGGTTCAATGTATTCCTTGGACATTCACATTGACGATGTAACACAGAAATCGCATCGGAATGAAATACAAAAGGCAAACTGCCGCGTAAGTACAAGAATAGAGACTCTTCTTACAGTCGGTGCTTTCAGCATTCCCTGTGAGACCAGTATTACTTTCCGATACACATCAGCAGGTTCAATGTAATCCTAGGACCTTCACATTGACGATGAAACACAGAAATCGCATCGGAATTAAATACAAAAAGCAGAATGTCGCCTTAAGTACAAGAATAGAGACTCTTCTTACAGTCGGTGCTTTGAGCATTCCCTGTGTGACCAGTATTAGTTTCCGATACACCACTGCAGGTTCAATGTATTCCTAGGACCTTCACATTGATGATGAAACACAGAAATCGCATCGGAATTAAATACAAAAGGCACAGTGTCGCCTTAAGTACAAGAATAGAGACTCTTCTTACAGTCGGTGCTTTGAGCATTCCCTGTGAGACCAGTATTAGTTTCCGATACACCTCAGCAGGTTCAAAGTATTCCTTGGACATTCACATTGACGATGAAACACAGAAATCGCATCGGAATGAAAAACAAAAGGCAAACTGAGGGGTAAGTACAAGAATAGAGACTCTTCTTACAGTCGGTGATTTCAGCATTCCCTGTGAGACCAGTATTAGTTTCCGATACACCACTCCAGGTTCAATGTATTCCTTGGACATTCACATTGACGATGAAACACAGAAATCGCATCGGAATGAAATACAAAAGGCAAACTGCCACGTAAGTACAAGAATAGAGACTCTTCTTACAGTCGGTGCTTACAGCATTCCCTGTAAGACCAGTATTAGTTTCCGATACACCTCAGCAGGTTCAATGTATTCCTAGGACCTTCACATTGACGATGAAACACAGAAATCGCATCGGAATTAAATACAAAAGGCACAATGACGCCTTAAGTACAAGAATAGAGACTCTTCTTACAGTCGGTGCTTTGAGGATTCCCTGTGAGACCAGTATTAGTTTCCGATACACCACTCCAGGTTCCATGTAATCCTTGGACATTCACATTGACGATGAAACACAGAAATCGTATCGGAATGAAATACAAAAGGCAAACTGCCGCGTAAGTACAAGAATAGAGACTCTTCTTACAGTCGGTGCTTTCAGCATTCCCTGCGAGACCAGTATTAGTTTCCGATACACCTCAGCAGGTTCAATGTAATCCTAGGACCTTCACATTGACGATGAAACACAAAAATCGCATCGGAATTAAATACAAAAAGCACAATGTCGCCTTAAGTACAAGAATAGAGACTCTTCTTACAGTCGGTGCTTTGAGCATTCGCTGTGAGACCAGTATTAGTTTCCGATACACCACTGCAGGTTCAATGTATTCCTAGGACCTTCACATTGACGATGAAACACAGAAATCGCATCGGAATTAAATTCAAAAGGCACTATGCCATCTTAAGTAGAAGAATAGAGACTCTTTTTACAGTCGGTGCTTTCAGCATTCCCTGTGAGTCCAGTATTAGTTTCCGATACACCTCAGCAGGTTCAATGTATTCATAGTATCTTCACATTGACGATGAAACACAGAAATCGCATCGATGTTAAATACAAAAGGCGCAATGCCGCCTTAAGTACAAGAATAGAGACTCTTCTTACAGTCGGTGCTTTGAGCATTCCCTGTGAGACCAGAATTAGTTTCCGATCCACCACTCCAGGTTCAATGTATTCCTTGGACATTCACATTGACGATGTAACACAGAAATCGCATCGGAATGAAATACAATAGGCAAACTGCCGCGTAAGTACAAGAATAGAGACTCTTCTTACAGTCGGTGCTTTCAGCATTCCCTGTGAGACCAGTATTAGTTTCCGATACACCTCAGCAGGTTCAATGTATTCCTAGGACCTGCACATTGACGATGAAACACAGAAATCGCATCGGAATTAAATACAAAAGGCACAATGTCGCCTTAAGTACAAGAATAGGGACTCTTCTTATTGTCGGTGTTTGAGCATTCCCTGTGAGACCAGTATTAGTTTCCGATACACCACTGCAGGTTCAATGTATTCCTAGGACCTTCACATTGAGGATGAAACACAGTAATCGCATCGGAATTAAATACAAAAGGCACAATGGCACCTTAAGTACCAGAATAGAGACTCTTCTTACAGTCGGTGCTTTGAGCATTCCCTGTGAGACCAGTATTAGTTTCCGATACACCACTCCATGTTCAAAGTATTCCTTGGACATTCACATTGACGATGAAACACAGAAATCGCATCGGAATGAAAAACAAAAGGCAAACTGCCGCGTAAGTACAAGAATAGAGACTCTTCTTACAGTCGGTGCTTTCAGCATTCCCTGTAAGACCAGTATTAGTTTCCGATACACCTCAGCAGGTTCAATGTATTCCTAGGACCTTCACATTGACGATGAAACACAGAAATCGCATCGGAATTAAATACAAAAGGCACAATGACGCCTTAAATACAAGAATAGAGACTCTGCTTACAGTCGGTGCTTTGAGGATTCCCTGTAAGACCAGTATTAGTTTCCGATACACCACTCCAGGTTCCATGTAATCCTTGGACATTCACATTGACGATGAAACACAGAAATCGTATCGGAATGAAATACAAAAGGCAAACTGCCGCGTAAGTACAAGAATAGAGACTCTTCTTACAGTCGGTGCTTTCAGCATTCCCTGTGAGGCCAGTATTAGTTTCCGATACACCTCAGCAGGTTCAATGTATTCATAGGACCTTCACATTGACGATGAAACACAGAAATCGCATCGGAATTAAATACAAAAGGCGCAATGCCGCCATAAGTACAAGTATAGAGACTCTTCTTACTGTCGGTGCTTTGAGCATTCCCTGTGAGACCAGAATTAGTTTCCGATACACCACTCCAGGTTCAATGTATTCCTTGGACATTCACATTGACGATGAAACACAGAAATCGCATCGGAATGAAATACAAATGGCAAACTGCCGCGTAAGTACAAGAATAGAGACTCTTCTTACAGTCGGTGCTTTCAGCATTCCCTGTGAGACCAGTATTAGTTTCCGATACACCTCAGCAGGTTCAATGTAATCCTAGGACCTTCACATTGACGATGAAACACAAAAATCGCATCGGAATTAAATACAAAAAGCACAATGTCGCCTTAAGTACAAGAATAGAGACTCTTCTTACAGTCGGTGCTTTGAGCATTCGCTGTGAGACCAGTATTAGTTTCCGATACACCACTGCAGGTTCAATGTATTCCTAGGACCTTCACATTGACGATGAAACACAGAAATCGCATCGGAATTAAATACAAAAGGCACTATGCCATCTTAAGTACAAGAATAGAGACTCTTTTTACAGTCGGTGCTTTCAGCATTCCCTGTGAGTCCAGTATTAGTTTCCGATACACCTCAGCAGGTTCAATGTATTCATAGTACCTTCACATTGACGATGAAACACAGAAATCGCATCGAAATTAAATACAAAAGGCGCAATGCCGCCTTAAGTACAAGAATAGAGACTCTTCTTACAGTCGGTGCTTTGAGCATTCCCTGTGAGACCAGAATTAGTTTCCGATACACCACTCCAGGTTCAATGTATTCCTTGGACATTCACATTGACGATGTAACACAGAAATCGCATCGGAATGAAATACAAAAGGCAAACTGCCGCGTAAGTACAAGAATAGAGACTCTTCTTACAGTCGGTGCTTTCAGCATTCCCTGTGAGACAAGTATTACTTTCCGATACACCTCAGCAGGTTCAATGTAATCCTAGGACCTTCACATTGACGATGTAACACAGAAATCGCATCGGAATTAAATACAAAAAGCAGAATGTCGCCTTAAGTACAAGAATAGAGACTCTTCTTACAGTCGGTGCTTTGAGCATTCCCTGTGTGACCAGTATTAGTTTCCGATACACCACTGCAGGTTCAATGTATTCCTAGGACCTTCACATTGACGATGAAACACAGAAATCGCATCGGAATTAAATACAAAAGGCACAGTGTCGCCTTAAGTACAAGAATAGAGACTCTTCTTACAGTCGGTGCTTTGAGCATTCCCTGTGAGACCAGTATTAGTTTCCGATACACCACTCCAGGTTCAAAGTATTCCTTGGACATTCACATTGACGATGAAACACAGAAATCGCATCGTAATGAAAAACAAAAGGCAAACTGCCGCGTAAGTACAAGAATAGAGACTCTTCGTACAGTCGGTGATTTCAGCATTCCCTGTGAGACCAGTATTAGTTTCCGATACACCACTCCAGGTTCAATGTATTCCTTGGACATTCACATTGACGATGAAACACAGAAATCGCATCGGAATGAAATACAAAAGGCAAACTGCCACGTAAGTACAAGAATAGAGACTCTTCTTACAGTCGGTGCTTTCAGCATTCCCTGTAAGACCAGTATTAGTTTCCGATACACCTCAGCAGGTTCAATGTATTCCTAGGACCTTCACATTGACGATGAAACACAGAAATCGCATCGGAATTAAATACAAAAGGCACAATGACGCCTTAAGTACAAGAATAGAGACTCTTCTTACAGTCGGTGCTTTGAGGATTCCCTGTGAGACCAGTATTAGTTTCCGATACACCACTCCAGGTTCCATGTAATCCTTGGACATTCACATTGACGATGAAACACAGAAATCGTATCGGAATGAAATACAAAAGGCAAACTGCCGCGTAAGTACAAGAATAGAGACTCTTCTTACAGTCGGTGCTTTCAGCATTCCCTGCGAGACCAGTATTAGTTTCCGATACACCTCAGCAGGTTCAATGTAATCCTAGGACCTTCACATTGACGATGAAACACAAAAATCGCATCGGACTTAAATACAAAAAGCACAATGTCGCCTTAAGTACAAGAATAGAGACTCTTCTTACAGTCGGTGCTTTGAGCATTCGCTGTGAGACCAGTATTAGTTTCCGATACACCACTGCAGGTTCAATGTATTCCTAGGACCTTCACATTGACGATGAAACACTGAAATCGCATCGGAATTAAATTCAAAAGGCACTATGCCATCTTAAGTAGAAGAATAGAGACTCTTTTTACAGTCGGTGCTTTCAGCATTCCCTGTGAGTCCAGTATTAGTTTCCGATACACCTCAGCAGGTTCAATGTATTCATAGTACCTTCACATTGACGATGAAACACAGAAATCGCATCGAAGTTAAATACAAAAGGCGCAATGCCGCCTTAAGTACAAGAATAGAGACTCTTCTTACAGTCGGTGCTTTGAGCATTCCCTGTGAGACCAGAATTAGTTTCCGATCCACCACTCCAGGTTCAATGTATTCCTTGGACATTCACATTGACGATGGAACACAGAAATCGCATCGGAATGAAATACAATAGGCAAACTGCCGCGTAAGTACAAGAATAGAGACTCTTCTTACAGTCGGTGCTTTCAGCATTCCCTGTGAGACCAGTATTAGTTTCCGATACACCTCAGCAGGTTCAATGTCTTCCTAGGACCTGCACATTGACGATGAAACACAGAAATCTCATCGGAATTAAATACAAAAGGCACAATGTCGCCTTAAGTACAAGAATAGGGACTCTTCTTATTGTCGGTGCTTTGAGCATTCCCTGTGAGACCAGTATTAGTTTCCGATACACCACTGCAGGTTCAATGTATTCCTAGGACCTTCACATTGAGGATGAAACACAGTAATCGCATCGGAATTAAATACAAAAGGCACAATGGCACCTTAAGTACCAGAATAGAGACTCTTCTTACAGTCGGTGTTTTAAGCATTGCCTGTGAGACCAGTATTAGTTTCTGATACACCACTCCAGGTTCAATGTATTCCTTGGACATTCACATTGACGATGAAACACAGAAATCGCATCGGAATGAAATACAAAAGGCAAACTGCCGCGTAAGTACAAGAATAGAGACTCTTCTTACAGTCGGTGCTTTCAGCATTCCCTGTGTGAGCAGTATTAGTTTCCGATACACCTCAGCAGCTTCAATGTATTCCTAGGACCTTCACATTGACGATGAAACACAGAAATCGCATCGGAATTAAATACAAAAGGCACAATGTCGCCTTAAGTTCAAGAATAGAGACTCTTCTTACACTCGGTGCTTTGAGCATTCACTGTGAGACCAGAATTAGATTCCGATACATCACTCCAGGTTCAATGTATTCCTTGGACATTCACATTGACGATGAAACACAGAAATCGCATCGGAATGAAATACAAAAGGCAAACTGCCGCGTAAGTACAAGAATAGAGACTCTTCTTACAGTCGCTGCTTTCAGCATTCCCTGTGAGACCAGTATTAGTTTCCGATACAGCACTGCAGGTTCAATGTATTCCTAGGACCTTCACATTGACGATGAAACACAGAAATCGCATCGGAATTAAATACAAAAGGCACAATGTCGCCTTAAGTACATGAATAGAATCTCTTCTTACAGTCGGTGCTTTGAGCATTCCCTGTGAGACCAGTATTAGTTTCCGATACACCACTCCAGGTTCAATGTATTCCTTGGTCATTCACATTGACGATGAAACACAGAAATCGCATCGGAATGAAAAACAAAAGGTAAACTGCCTCGTAAGTACAAGAATAGAGTCTCTTCTTACAGTCGTTGCTTTCAGCATTCCCTGTGAGACCAGTATTAATTTCCGATACACCTCAGCAGGTTCAATGTATTCCTAGGACCTTCACGTTGACGATGAAACACAGAAATCGCATCGGAATTAAATACAAAAGGCACAATGACGCCTTACGTACAAGAATTGAGACTCTTCTTACAGTCGGTGCTTTGAGCATGCCCTGTGAGACCAGAATTAGTTTCCGATACACCACTCCAGGTTCAATGTATTCCTAAGACCTTCACATTGACGATGAAACACAGAAATCGCATCGGAATGAAATACAAAAGGCAAACTGCCGCGTAAGTACAAGAATAGAGACTCCTCTTACAGTCGGTGCTTTCAGCATTCCCTGTGAGACCAGTATTAGTTTCCAAAACACCTCAGCAGGTTCAATGTAATCCTAGGACCTTCACATTGACGATGCAAAACAGAAATCGCATCGGAATTAATTCAAAAGGCACAATGTCGCCTTAAGTACAAGAATAGAGACTCTTCTTACAGTCGATGCTTTGAGCATTCCCTGTGAGACCAGAATTAGTTTCCGATACACCACTCCAGGTTCAGTGTATTCCTTCGACATTCACATTGACGATGAAACACCGATATCGCATCGGAATTAAATACAAAAGGCAAACTGCCGCGTAAGTACAAGAATAGAGACTCTTCTTACAGTCGGTGCTTTGAGCATTCCCTGTGAGACCAGTATTAGTTTCCGATACACCACTCCAGGTTCAAAGTATTCCTTGGACATTCACATTGACGATGAAACACAGAAATCGCATCGGAATGAAAAACAAAAGGCAAACTGCCGCGTAAGTACAAGAATAGAGACTCTTCGTACAGTCGGTGATTTCAGCATTCCCTGTGAGACCAGTATTAGTTTCCGATACACCACTCCAGGTTCAATGTATTCCTTGGACATTCACATTGACGATGAAACACAGAAATCGCATCGGAATGAAATACAAAAGGCAAACTGCCACGTAAGTACAAGAATAGAGACTCTTCTTACAGTCGGTGCTTTCAGCATTCCCTGTAAGACCAGTATTAGTTTCCGATACACCTCAGCAGGTTCAATGTATTCCTAGGACCTTCACATTGACGATGAAACACAAAATCGCATCGGAATTAAATACAAAAGGCACAATGACGCCTTAAGTACAAGAATAGAGACTCTTCTTACAGTCGGTGCTTTGAGGATTCCCTGTGAGACCAGTATTAGTTTCCGATACACCACTCCAGGTTCCATGTAATCCTTGGACATTCACATTGACGATGAAACACAGAAATCGTATCGGAATGAAATACAAAAGGCAAACTGCCGCGTAAGTACAAGAGTAGAGACTCTTCTTACAGTCGGTGCTTTCAGCATTCCCTGCGAGACCAGTATTAGTTTCCGATACACCTCAGCAGGTTCAATGTAATCCTAGGACCTTCACATTGACGATGAAACACAAAAATCGCATCGGAATTAAATACAAAAAGCACAATGTCGCCTTAAGTACAAGAATAGAGACTCTTCTTACAGTCGGTGCTTTGAGCATTCGCTGTGAGACCAGTATTAGTTTCCGATACACCACTGCAGGTTCAATGTATTCCTAGGACCTTCACATTGACGATGAAACACTGAAATCGCATCGGAATTAAATTCAAAAGGCACTATGCCATCTTAAGTAGAAGAATAGAGACTCTTTTTACAGTCGGTGCTTTCAGCATTCCCTGTGAGTCCAGTATTAGTTTCCGATACACCTCAGCAGGTTCAATGTATTCATAGTACCTTCACATTGACGATGAAACACAGAAATCGCATCGAAGTTAAATACAAAAGGCGCAATGCCGCCTTAAGTACAAGAATAGAGACTCTTCTTACAGTCGGTGCTTTGAGCATTCCCTGTGAGACCAGAATTAGTTTCCGATCCACCACTCCAGGTTCAATGTATTCCTTGGACATTCACATTGACGATGTAACACAGAAATCGCATCGGAATGAAATACAATAGGCAAACTGCCGCGTAAGTACAAGAATAGAGACTCTTCTTACAGTCGGTGCTTTCAGCATTCCCTGTGAGACCAGTATTAGTTTCCGATACACCTCAGCAGGTTCAGTGTCTTCCTAGGACCTGCACATTGACGATGAAACACAGAAATCGCATCGGAATTAAATACAAAAGGCACAATGTCGCCTTAAGTACAAGAATAGGGACTCTTCTTATTGTCGGTGCTTTGAGCATTCCCTGTGAGACCAGTATTAGTTTCCGATACACCACTGCAGGTTCAATGTATTCCTAGGACCTTCACATTGAGGATGAAACACAGTAATCGCATCGGAATTAAATACAAAAGGCACAATGGCACCTTAAGTACCAGAATAGAGACTCTTCTTACAGTCGGTGTTTTAAGCATTGCCTGTGAGACCAGTATTAGTTTCTGATACACCACTCCAGGTTCAATGTATTCCTTGGACATTCACATTGACGATGAAACACAGAAATCGCATCGGAATGAAATACAAAAGGCAAACTGCCGCGTAAGTACAAGAATAGAGACTCTTCTTACAGTCGGTGCTTTCAGCATTCCCTGTGTGAGCAGTATTAGTTTCCGATACACCTCAGCAGCTTCAATGTATTCCTAGGACCTTCACATTGACGATGAAACACAGAAATCGCATCGGAATTAAATACAAAAGGCACAATGTCGCCTTAAGTTCAAGAATAGAGACTCCTCTTACACTCGGTGCTTTGAGAATTCACTGTGAGACCAGAATTAGATTCCGATACATCACTCCAGGTTCAATGTATTCCTTGGACATTCACATTGACGATGAAACACAGAAATCGCATCGGAATGAAATACAAAAGGCAAACTGCCGCGTAAGTACAAGAATAGAGACTCTTCTTACAGTCGCTGCTTTCAGCATTCCCTGTGAGACCAGTATTAGTTTCCGATACACCACTGCAGGTTCAATGTATTCCTAGGACCTTCACATTGACGATGAAACACAGAAATCGCATCGGAATTAAATACAAAAGGCACAATGTCGCCTTAAGTACATGAATAGAATCTCTTCTTACAGTCGGTGCTTTGAGCATTCCCTGTGAGACCAGTATTAGTTTCCGATACACCACTCCAGGTTCAATGTATTCCTTGGTCATTCACATTGACGATGAAACACAGAAATCGCATCGGAATGAAAAACAAAAGGTAAACTGCCTCGTAAGTACAAGAATAGAGTCTCTTCTTACAGTCGTTGCTTTCAGCATTCCCTGTGAGACCAGTATTAATTTCCGATACACCTCAGCAGGTTCAATGTATTCCTATAACCTTCACGTTGACGATGAAACACAGAAATCGCATCGGAATTAAATACAAAAGGCACAATGACGCCTTACGTACAAGAATTGAGACTCTTCTTACAGTCGGTGCTTTGAGCATGCCCTGTGAGACCAGAATTAGTTTCCGATACACCACTCCAGGTTCAATGTATTCCTAAGACCTTCACATTGACGATGAAACACAGAAATCGCATCGGAATGAAATACAAAAGGCAAACTGCCGCGTAAGTACAAGAATAGAGACTCCTCTTACAGTCGGTGCTTTCAGCATTCCCTGTGAGACCAGTATTAGTTTCCAATACACCTCAGCAGGTTCAATGTAATCCTTTGACCTTCACATTGACGATGCAAAACAGAAATCGCATCGGAATTAATTCAAAAGGCACAATGTCGCCTTAAGTACAAGAATAGAGACTCTTCTTACAGTCGATGCTTTGAGCATTCCCTGTGAGACCAGAATTAGTTTCCGATACACCACTCCAGGTTCAGTGTATTCCTTGGACTTTCACATTGACGATGAAACACAGAAATCGCATCGGAATTAAATACAAAAGGCACAATGTCGCCTTAAGTACATGAATAGAATCTCTTCTTACAGTCGGTGCTTTGAGCATTCCCTGTGAGACCAGTATTAGTTTCCGATACATCACTCCAGGTTCAATGTATTCCTTGGTCATTCACATTGACGATGAAACACAGAAATCGCATCGGAATGAAAAACAAAAGGTAAACTGCCTCGTAAGTACAAGAATAGAGTCTCTTCTTACAGTCGTTGCTTTCAGCATTCCCTGTGAGACCAGTATTAATTTCCGATACACCTCAGCAGGTTCAATGTATTCCTAGGACCTTCACGTTGACGATGAAACACAGAAATCGCATCGGAATTAAATACAAAAGGCACAATGACGCCTTACGTACAAGAATTGAGACTCTTCTTACAGTCGGTGCTTTGAGCATGCCCTGTGAGACCAGAATTAGTTTCCGATACACCACTCCAGGTTCAATGTATTCCTAAGACCTTCACATTGACGATGAAACACAGAAATCGCATCGGAATGAAATACAAAAGGCAAACTGCCGCGTAAGTACAAGAATAGAGACTCCTCTTACAGTCGGTGCTTTCAGCATTCCCTGTGAGACCAGTATTAGTTTCCAATACACCTCAGCAGGTTCAATGTAATCCTAGGACCTTCACATTGACGATGCAAAACAGAAATCGCATCGGAATTAATTCAAAAGGCACAATGTCGCCTTAAGTACAAGAATAGAGACTCTTCTTACAGTCGATGCTTTGAGCATTCCCTGTGAGACCAGAATTAGTTTCCGATACACCACTCCAGGTTCAGTGTATTCCTTCGACATTCACATTGACGATGAAACACCGATATCGCATCGGAATTA
Source organism: Schistocerca serialis cubense (assembly GCF_023864345.2). Taxonomy (NCBI): domain Eukaryota; kingdom Metazoa; phylum Arthropoda; class Insecta; order Orthoptera; family Acrididae; genus Schistocerca; species Schistocerca serialis. The sequence goes on from NC_064640.1 coordinate 1,065,353,361, forward strand.
AATACAAAAGGCAAACTGCCGCGTAAGTACAAGAATAGAGACTCTTCTTACAGTCGGTGCTTTCAGCATTCCCTGTGAGACCAGTATTAGTTTCCGATACACCTCAGCAGGTTCAATGTAATCCTAGGACCTTCACATTGACGATGAAACACAGAAATCGCATCGGAATTAAATACAAAAAGCACAATGTAGCCTTAAGTACAAGAATAGAGACTCTTCTTACAGTCGGTGCTTTGAGCATTCCCTGTGAGACCAGTATTAGTTTCAGATACACCACTGCAGGTTCAATGTATTCCTAGGACCTTCACATTGACGATGAAACACAGAAATCGCATCGGAATTAAATACAAAAAGCACAATGTCGCCTTAAGTACAAGAATAGAGACTCTTCTTACAGTCAGTGCTTTGAGCATTCCCTGTGAGACCAGTATTAGTTTCTGATACACCACTCCAGGTTCAAAGTATTCCTTGGACATTCACATTGACGATGAAACACAGAAATCGCATCGGAATGAAAAACAAAAGGCAAACTGCCGCGTAAGTACAAGAATAGAGACTCTTCTTACAGTCGGTGATTTCAGCATTCCCTGTGAGACCAGTATTAGTTTCTGATACACCACTCCAGGTTCAATGTAATCCTTGGACATTCACATTGACGATGAAACACAGAAATCGCATCGGAATTAAATACAAAAGGCACAATGACGCCTTAAGTACAAGAATAGAGACTCTTCTTACAGTCGGTGCTTTGAGCATTCCCTGTGAGACCAGTATTAGTTTCTGATACACCACTCCAGGTTCAAAGTATTCCTTGGACATTCACATTGACGATGAAACACAGAAATCGCATCGGAATGAAAAACAAAAGGCAAACTGCCGCGTAAGTACAAGAATAGAGACTCTTCTTACAGTCGGTGATTTCAGCAATCCCTGTGAGACCAGTATTAGTTTCCGATACACCACTCCAGGTTCAATGTATTCCTTGGACATTCACATTGACGATGAAACACAGAAATCGCATCGGAATGAAATACAAAAGGCAAACTGCCGCGTAAGTACAAGAATAGAGACTCTTCTTACAGTCGGTGATTTCAGCATTCCCTGTGAGACCAGTATTAGTTTCCGATACACCACTCCAGGTTCAATGTATTCCTTGGACATTCACATTGACGATGAAACACAGAAATCGCATCGGAATGAAATACAAAAGGCAAACTGCCACGTAAGTACAAGAATAGAGACTCTTCTTACAGTCGGTGCTTTCAGCATTCCCTGTAAGACCAGTATTAGTTTCCGATACACCTCAGCAGGTTCAATGTATTCCTAGGACCTTCACATTGACGATGAAACACAGAAATCGCATCGGAATTAAATACAAAAGGCACAATGACGCCTTAAGTACAAGTATAGAGACTCTTCTTACAGTCGGTGCTTTGAGGATTCCCTGTGAGACCAGTATTAGTTTCCGATACACCACTCCAGGTTCCATGTAATCCTTGGACATTCACATTGACGATGAAACACAGAAATCGTATCGGAATGAAATACAAAAGACAAACTGCCGCGTAAGTACAAGAATAGAGACTCTTCTTACAGTCGGTGCTTTCAGCATTCCCTGCGAGACCAGTATTAGTTTCCGATACACCTCAGCAGGTTCAATGTAATCCTAGGACCTTCACATTGACGATGAAACACAAAAATCGCATCGGAATTAAATACAAAAAGCACAATGTCGCCTTAAGTACAAGAATAGAGACTCTTCTTACAGTCGGTGCTTTGAGCATTCCCTGTGAGACCAGAATTAGATTCCGATACATCACTCCAGGTTCAATGTATTCCTTGGTCATTCACATTGACGATGAAACACAGAAATCGCATCGGAATGAAATACAAAAGGCAAACTGCCGCGTAAGTACAAGAATAGAGACTCTTCTTACAGTCGCTGCTTTCAGCATTCCCTGTGAGACCAGTATTAGTTTCCGATACACCACTGCAGGTTCAATGTATTCCTAGGACCTTCACATTGACGATGAAACACAGAAATCGCATCGGAATTAAATACAAAAGGCACAATGTCGCCTTAAGTACATGAATAGAGACTCTTCTTACAGTCGGTGCTTTGAGCATTCCCTGTGAGACCAGTATTAGTTTCCGATACACCACTCCAGGTTCAATGTATTCCTTGGTCATTCACATTGACGATGAAACACAGAAATCGCATCGGAATGAAAAACAAAAGGTAAACTGCCTCGTAAGTACAAGAATAGAGTCTCTTCTTACAGTCGTTGCTTTCAGCATTCCCTGTGAGACCAGTATTAATTTCCGATACACCTCAGCAGGTTCAATGTATTCCTAGGACCTTCACGTTGACGATGAAACACAGAAATCGCATCGGAATTAAATACAAAAGGCACAATGACGCCTTACGTACAAGAATTGAGACTCTTCTTACAGTCGGTGCTTTGAGCATGCCCTGTGAGACCAGAATTAGTTTCCGATACACCACTCCAGGTTCAATGTATTCCTAAGACCTTCACATTGACGATGAAACACAGAAATCGCATCGGAATGAAATACAAAAGGCAAACTGCCGCGTAAGTACAAGAATAGAGACTCCTCTTACAGTCGGTGCTTTCAGCATTCCCTGTGAGACCAGTATTAGTTTCCAATACACCTCAGCAGGTTCAATGTAATCCTAGGACCTTCACATTGACGATGCAAAACAGAAATCGCATCGGAATTAATTCAAAAGGCACAATGTCGCCTTAAGTACAAGAATAGAGACTCTTCTTACAGTCGATGCTTTGAGCATTCCCTGTGAGACCAGAATTAGTTTCCGATACACCACTCCAGGTTCAGTGTATTCCTTCGACATTCACATTGACGATGAAACACCGATATCGCATCGGAATTAAATACAAAAGGCAAACTGCCGCGTAAGTACAAGAATAGAGACTCTTCTTACAGTCGGTGCTTTCAGCATTCCCTGTGAGACCAGTATTAGTTTCCGATACACCTCAGCAGGTTCAATGTAATCCTAGGACCTTCACATTGACGATGAAACACAGAAATCGCATCGGAATTAAATACAAAAAGCACAATGTAGCCTTAAGTACAAGAATAGAGACTCTTGTTACAGTCGGTGCTTTGAGCATTCCCTGTGAGACCAGTATTAGTTTCAGATACTCCACTGCAGGTTCAATGTATTCCTAGGACCTTCACATTGACGATGAAACACAGAAATCGCATCGGAATTAAATACAAAAGGCACAATGTCGCCTTAAGTACAAGAATAGAGACTCTTCTTACAGTCGGTGCTTTGAGCATTCCCTGTGAGACCAGTATTAGTTTCTGATACACCACTCCAGGTTCAAAGTATTCCTTGGACATTCACATTGACGATGAAACACAGAAATCGCATCGGAATGAAAAACAAAAGGCAAACTGCCGCGTAAGTACAAGAATAGAGACTCTTCTTACAGTCGGTGATTTCAGCATTCCCTGTGAGACCAGTATTAGTTTCTGATACACCACTCCAGGTTCAATGTAATCCTTGGACATTCACATTGACGATGAAACACAGAAATCGCATCGGAATTAAATACAAAAGGCACAATGACGCCTTAAGTACAAGAACAGAGACTCTTCTTACAGTCGGTGCTTTGAGCATTCCCTGTGATACCAGTATTAGTTTCTGATACACCACTCCAGGTTCAAAGTATTCCTTGGACATTCACATTGACGATGAAACACAGAAATCGCATCGGAATGAAAAACAAAAGGCAAACTGCCGCGTAAGTACAAGAATAGAGACTCTTCTTACAGTCGGTGATTTCAGCATTCCCTGTGCGACCAGTATTAGTTTCCGATACACCACTCCAGGTTCAATGTATTCCTTGGACATTCACATTGACGATGAAACACAGAAATCGCATCGGAATGAAATACAAAAGGCAAACTGCCGCGTAAGTACAAGAATAGAGACTCTTCTTACAGTCGGTGATTTCAGCATTCCCTGTGAGACCAGTATTAGTTTCCGATACACCACTCCAGGTTCAATGTATTCCTTGGACATTCACATTGACGATGAAACACAGAAATCGCATCGGAATGAAATACAAAAGGCAAACTGCCACGTAAGTACAAGAATAGAGACTCTTCTTACAGTCGGTGCTTTCAGCATTCCCTGTAAGACCAGTATTAGTTTCCGATACACCTCAGCAGGTTCAATGTATTCCTAGGACCTTCACATTGACGATGAAACACAGAAATCGCATCGGAATTAAATACAAAAGGCACAATGACGCCTTAAGTACAAGAATAGAGACTCTTCTTACAGTCGGTGCTTTGAGGATTCCCTGTGAGACCAGTATTAGTTTCTGATACACCACTCCAGGTTCCATGTAATCCTTGGACATTCACATTGACGATGAAACACAGAAATCGTATCGGAATGAAATACAAAAGGCAAACTGCCGCGTAAGTACAAGAATAGAGACTCTTCTTACAGTCGGTGCTTTCAGCATTCCCTGCGAGACCAGTATTAGTTTCCGATACACCTCAGCAGGTTCAATGTAATCCTAGGACCTTCACATTGACGATGAAACACAAAAATCGCATCGGAATTAAATACAAAAAGCACAATGTCGCCTTAAGTACAAGAATAGAGACTCTTCTTACAGTCGGTGCTTTGAGCATTCGCTGTGAGACCAGTATTAGTTTCCGATACACCACTGCAGGTTCAATGTATTCCTAGGACCTTCACATTGACGATGAAACACAGAAATCGCATCGGAATTAAATTCAAAAGGCACTATGCCATCTTAAGTAGAAGAATAGAGACCCTTTTTACAGTCGGTGCTTTCAGCATTCCCTGTGAGTCCAGTATTAGTTTCCGATACACCTCAGCAGGCTCAATGTATTCATAGTACCTTCACATTGACGATGAAACACAGAAATCGCATCGAAGTTAAATACAAAAGGCGCAATGCCGCCTTAAGTACAAGAATAGAGACTCTTCTTACAGTCGGTGCTTTGAGCATTCCCTGTGAGACCAGAATTAGTTTCCGATCCACCACTCCAGGTTCAATGTATTCCTTGGACATTCACATTGACGATGTAACACAGAAATCGCATCGGAATGAAATACAATAGGCAAACTGCCGCGTAAGTACAAGAATAGAGACTCTTCTTACAGTCGGTGCTTTCAGCATTCCCTGTGAGACCAGTATTAGTTTCCGATACACCTCAGCAGGTTCAATGTATTCCTAGGACCTGCACATTGACGATGAAACACAGAAATCGCATCGGAATTAAATACAAAAGGCACAATGTCGCCTTAAGTACAAGAATAGGGACTCTTCTTATTGTCGGTGCTTTGAGCATTCCCTGTGAGACCAGTATTAGTTTCCGATACACCACTGCAGGTTCAATGTATTCCTAGGACCTTCACATTGAGGATGAAACACAGTAATCGCATCGGAATTAAATACAAAAGGCACAATGGCACCTTAAGTACCAGAATAGAGACTCTTCTTACAGTCGGTGTTTTAAGCATTGCCTGTGAGACCAGTTTTAGTTTCTGATACACCACTCCAGGTTCAATGTATTCCTTGGACATTCACATTGACGATGAAACACAGAAATCGCATCGGAATGAAATACAAAAGGCAAATTGCCGCGTAAGTACAAGAATAGAGACTCTTCTTACAGTCGGTGCTTTCAGCATTCCCTGTGTGAGCAGTATTAGTTTCCGATACACCTCAGCAGCTTCAATGTATTCCTAGGACCTTCACATTGACGATGAAACACAGAAATCGCATCGGAATTAAATACAAAAGGCACAATGTCGCCTTAAGTACATGAATAGAGACTCTTCTTACAGTCGGTGCTTTGAGCATTCCCTGTGAGACCAGTATTAGTTTCCGATACACCACTCCAGGTTCAATGTATTCCTTGGTCATTCACATTGACGATGAAACACAGAAATCGCATCGGAATGAAAAACAAAAGGTAAACTGCCTCGTAAGTACAAGAATAGAGTCTCTTCTTACAGTCGTTGCTTTCAGCATTCCCTGTGAGACCAGTATTAATTTCCGATACACCTCAGCAGGTTCAATGTATTCCTAGGACCTTCACGTTGACGATGAAACACAGAAATCGCATCGGAATTAAATACAAAAGGCACAATGACGCCTTACGTACATGAATTGAGACTCTTCTTACAGTCGGTGCTTTGAGCATGCCCTGTGAGACCAGAATTAGTTTCCGATACACCACTCCAGGTTCAATGTATTCCTTGGACATTCACATTGACGATGTAACACAGAAATCGCATCGGAATGAAATACAAAAGGCAAACTGCCGCGTAAGTACAAGAATAGAGACTCTTCTTACAGTCGGTGCTTTCAGCATTCCCTGTGAGACCAGTATTACTTTCCGATACACCTCAGCAGGTTCAATGGAATCCTAGGACCTTCACATTGACGATGAAACACAGAAATCGCATCGGAATTAAATACAAAAAGCAGAATGTCGCCTTAAGTACAAGAATAGAGACTCATCTTACAGTCGGTGTTTTGAGCATTCCCTGTGAGACTAGTATTAGTTTCCGATACACCTCAGCAGGTTCAAGGTAATCCTAGGACCTTCACATTGACGATGAAATACAAAAATCGCATCGGAATTAAATACAAAAAGCACAATGTAGCCTTAAGTACAAGAATAGAGACTCTTCTTACAGTCGGTGCTTTGAGCATTCCCTGTGAGACCAGTATTAGTTTCAGATACACCACTGCAGGTTCAATGTATTCCTAGGACCTTCACATTGACGATGAAACACAGAAATCGCATCGGAATTAAATACAAAAGGCACAATGTCGCCTTAAGTACAAGAATAGAGACCCTTCTTACAGTCGGTGCTTTGAGCATTCCCTGTGAGACCAGTATTAGTTTCTGATACACCACTCCAGGTTCAAAGTATTCCTTGGACATTCACATTGACGATGAAACACAGAAATCGCATCGGAATGAAAAACAAAAGGCAAACTGCAGCGTAAGTACAAGAATAGAGACTCTTCTTACAGTCGGTGATTTCAGCATTCCCTGTGAGACCAGTATTAGTTTCTGATACACCACTCCAGGTTCAATGTAATCCTTGGACATTCACATTGACGATGAAACACAGAAATCGCATCGGAATTAAATACAAAAGGCACAATGACGCCTTAAGTACAAGAATAGAGACTCTTCTTACAGTCGGTGCTTTGAGCATTCCCTGTGAGACCAGAATTAGTTTTCGATAAACCACTCCAGGTTCAATGTATTCCTTGGACCTTCACATTGACGATGAAACGCAGAAATCGCATCGGAATGAAATACAAAAGGCAAACTGCAGCGTAAGTACAAGAATAGAGACTTCTCTTACAGTCGGTGCTTTCAGCATTCCCTGTGAGACCAGTATTAGCTTCTGATACACCTCAGCAGGTTCAATGTAATCCTAGGACCTAAACATTGACGATGCAACACAGAAATCGAATCGGAATTAAATTCAAAATGCACAATGTCGCCTTAAGTGCAAGAATAGATACTCTTCTTACAGTCGGTGCTTTGAGCATTCCCTGTGAGACCAGTATTAGTTTCCGATACACCAGTGTTGGTTCAATGTATTCCTAGGACCTTCACATTGACGATGAAACACAGAAATCGCATCGGAATTAAATTCAAAAGGCACTATGCCATCTTAAGTACAAGAATAGAGACTCTTTTTACAGTCGGTGCTTTCAGCATTCCCTGTGAGCCCAGTATTAGTTTCCGATACACCTCAGCAGGTTCAATGTATTCATAGTACCTTCACATTGACGATGAAACACAAAAATCGCATCGAAATTAAATACAAAAGGCGCAACGCCGCCTTAAGTACAAGAATAGAGACTCTTCTTACAGTCGGTGCTCTGAGCATTCCCTGTGAGACCAGTATTAGTTTCCGATACACCACTCCAGGTTCAATGTATTCCTTGGACATTCACATTGACGATGTAACACAGAAATCGCATCGGAATGAAATACAAAAGGCAAACTGCCGCATAAGTACAAGAATAGAGACTCTTCTTACAGTCGGTGCTTTCAGCATTCCCTGTGAGACCAGTATTAGTTTCCGATACACCACTGCAGGTTCAATGTATTCCTAGGACCTTCACATTGACGATGAAACACAGAAATCGCATCGGAATGAAATACAAAAGGCACTATGCCATCTTAAGTACAAGAATAGAGACTCTTTTTACAGTCGGTGCTTTCAGCATTCCCTGTGAGTCCAGTATTAGTTTCCGATACACCTCAGCAGGTTCAATGTATTCATAGTACCTTCACATTGACGATGAAACACAGAAATCGCATCGAAATTAAATACAAAAGGCGCAATGCCGCCTTAAGTACAAGAATAGAGACTCTTCTTACAGTCGGTGCTTTGAGCATTCCCTGTGAGACCAGAATTAGTTTCCGATACACCACTCCAGGTTCAATGTATTCCTTGGACATTCACATTGACGATGTAACACAGAAATCGCATCGGAATGAAATACAAAAGGCAAACTGCCGCGTAAGTACAAGAATAGAGACTCTTCTTACAGTCGGTGCTTTCAGCATTCCCTGTGAGACCAGTATTACTTTCCGATACACCTCAGCAGGTTCAATGGAATCCTAGGGCCTTCACATTGACGATGAAACACAGAAATCGCATCGGAATTAAATACAAAAAGCAGAATGTCGCCTTAAGTACAAGAATAGAGACTCATCTTACAGTCGGTGTTTTGAGCATTCCCTGTGAGACTAGTATTAGTTTCCGATACACCTCAGCAGGTTCAAGGTAATCCTAGGACCTTCACATTGACGATGAAATACAAAAATCGCATCGGAATTAAATACAAAAAGCACAATGTCACCTTAAGTACAAGAATAGGGACTCTTCTTATTGTCGGTGCTTTGAGCATTCCCTGTGAGACCAGTATTAGATTCCGATACACCACTGCAGGTTCAATGTATTCCTAGGACCTTCACATTGAGGATCAAACACAGAAATCGCATCGGAATTAAATACAAAAGGCACAATGTCACCTTAAGTACAAGAATAGAGGCTCTTCTTACAGTCGGTGTTTTGAGCATTCCCTGTGAGACTAGTATTAGTTTCTGATACACCACTCCAGGTTCAATGTATTCCTTGGACATTCACATTGACGATGAAACACAGAAATCGCATCGGAATGAAATACAAAAGAAAAACTGCCGCTTAAGTACAAGAATAGAGACTCCTCTTACAGTCGGTGCTTTCAGCATTCCCTGTGAGAGCAGTATTAGTTTCCGATACACCTCAGCAGGTTCAATGTATTCCTAGGACCTTCACATTGACGATGAAACACAGAAATCGCATCGGAATTAAATACAAAAGGCACAATGTCGCCTTAAGTACAAGAATAGAGACTCTTCTTACAGTCGGTGCTTTCAGCATTCCCTGTGAGACCAGTATTAGTTTCCGATACACCTCAGCAGGTTCAAGGTAATCCTAGGACCTTCCCATTGACGATGAAATACACAAATCGCATCGGAATTAAATACAAAAAGCACAATGTCACCTTAAGTACAAGAATAGAGACTCTTCTTCCAGTCGTTGCTTTGAGCATTCCCTGTGAGACCAGTATTAGTTTCCGATACACCACTGCAGGTTCAATGTATTCCTAGGACCTTCACATTGACGATGAAACACAGAAATCGCATCGGAATTAAATACAAAAGGCACAATGTCGCCTTAAGTACATGAATAGAGACTCTTCTTACAGTCGGTGCTTTGAGCATTTTCTGTGAGACCAGTATTAGTTTCCGATACACCACTCCAGGTTCAATGTATTCCTTGGTCATTCACATTGACGATGAAACACAGATATCGCATCGGAATGAAATACAAAAGGCACAATGACGCCTTAAGTACAAGAATAGAGACTCTTCTTACAGTCGGTGCTTTGAGCATTCCCTGTGAGACCAGAATTAGTTTTCGATAAACCACTCCAGGTTCAATGTATTCCTTGGACCTTCACATTGACGATGAAACGCAGAAATCGCATCGGAATGAAATACAAAAGGCAAACTGCAGCGTAAGTACAAGAATAGAGACTTCTCTTACAGTCGGTGCTTTCAGCATTCCCTGTGAGACCAGTATTAGCTTCTGATACATCTCAGCAGGTTCAATGTAATCCTAGGACCTAAACATTGACGATGCAACACAGAAATCGAATCGGAATTAAATTAAAAATGCACAATGTCGCCTTAAGTGCAAGAATAGATACTCTTCTTACAGTCGGTGCTTTGAGCATTCCCTGTGAGACCAGTATTAGTTTCCGATACACCAGTGTTGGTTCAATGTATTCCTAGGACCTTCACATTGACGATGAAACACAGAAATCGCATCGGAATTAAATTCAAAAGGCACTATGCCATCTTAAGTACAAGAATAGAGACTCTTTTTACAGTCGGTGATTTCAGCATTCCCTGTGAGCCCAGTATTAGTTTCCGATACACCTCAGCAGGTTCAATGTATTCATAGTACCTTCACATTGACGATGAAACACAGAAATCGCATCGAAATTAAATACAAAAGGCGCAACGCCACCATAAGTACAAGAATAGAGACTCTTCTTACAGTCGGTGCTTTGAGCATTCCCTGTGAGACCAGAATTAGTTTCCGATACACCACTCCAGGTTCAATGTATTCCTTGGACATTCACATTGACGATGTAACACAGAAATCGCATCGGAATGAAATACAAAAGGCAAACTGCCGCATAAGTACAAGAATAGAGACTCTTCTTACAGTCGGTGCTTTCAGCATTCCCTGTGAGTCCAGTATTAGTTTCCGATACACCTCAGCAGGTTCAATGTATTCATAGTACCTTCACATTGACGATGAAACACAGAAATCGCATCGAAATTAAATACAAAAGGCGCAATGCCGCCTTAAGTACAAGAATAGAGACTCTTCTTACAGTCGGTGCTTTGAGCATTCCCTGTGAGACCAAAATTAGTTTCCGATACACCACTCCCGGTTCAATGTATTCCTTGGACATTCACATTGACGATGTAACACAGAAATCGCATCGGAATGAAATACAAAAGGCAAACTGCCGCGTAAGTACAAGAATAGAGACTCTTCTTACAGTCGGTGCTTTCAGCATTCCCTGTGAGACCAGTATTACTTTCCGATACACCTCAGCAGGTTCAATGTAATCCTAGGACCTTCACATTAACGATGAAACACAGAAATCGCATCGGAATTAAATACAAAAAGCAGAATGTCGCCTTAAGTACAAGAATAGAGACTCTTCTTACAGTCGGTGCTTTCAGCATTCCCTGTGAGACCAGTATTAGTTTCCGATACACCTCAGCAGGTTCAAGGTAATCCTAGGACCTTCACATTGACGATGAAATACACAAATCGCATCGGAATTAAATACAAAAAGCACAATGTCACCTTAAGTACAAGAATAGAGACTCTTCTTCCAGTCGGTGCTTTGAGCATTCCCTGTGAGACCAGTATTAGTTTCCGATACACCACTGCAGGTTCAATGTATTCCTAGGACCTTCACATTGACGATGAAACACAGAAATCGCATCGGAATTAAATACAAAAGGCACAATGTCGCCTTAAGTACATGAATAGAGACTCTTCTTACAGTCGGTGCTTTGAGCATTTTCTGTGAGACCAGTATTAGTTTCCGATACACCACTCCAGGTTCAATGTATTCCTTGGTCATTCACATTGACGATGAAACACAGATATCGCATCAGAATGAAATACAAAAGTCGAACTGGCGCGTAAGTACAAGAATAGAGACTCTTCTTACAGTCAGTGTTTTCAGCATTCCCTGTGAGACCAGTATTAGTTTCAGATACACCACTGCAAGTTCAATGTATTCCTAGGACCTTCACATTGACGATGAAACACAGAAATCGCATCGGAATTAAATACAAAAGGCACAATGTCGCCTTAAGTACAAGAATAGAGACTCTTCTTACAGTCGGTGCTTTGAGCATTCCCTGTGAGACCAGTATTAGTTTCTGATACACCACTCCAGGTTCAAAGTATTCCTTGGACATTCACATTGACGATGAAACACAGAAATCGCATCGGAATGAAAAACAAAAGGCAAACTGCCGCGTAAGTACAAGAATAGAGACTCTTCTTACAGTCGGTGATTTCAGCATTCCCTGTGAGACCAGTATTAGTTTCTGATACACCACTCCAGGTTCAATGTAATCCTTGGACATTCACATTGACGATGAAACACAGAAATCGCATCGGAATTAAATACAAAAGGCACAATGACGCCTTAAGTACAAGAATAGAGACTCTTCTTACAGTCGGTGCTTTGAGCATTCCCTGTGAGACCAGAATTAGTTTTCGATAAACCACTCCAGGTTCAATGTATTCCTTGGACCTTCACATTGACGATGAAACGCAGAAATCGCATCGGAATGAAATACAAAAGGCAAACTGCCGCGTAAGTACAAGAATAGAGACTTCTCTTACAGTCGGTGCTTTCAGCATTCCCTGTGAGACCAGTATTAGCTTCTGATACACCTCAGCAGGTTCAATGTAATCCTAGGACCTAAACATTGACGATGCAACACAGAAATCGAATCGGAATTAAATTCAAAATGCACAATGTCGCCTTAAGTGCAAGAATAGATACTCTTCTTACAGTCGGTGCTTTGAGCATTCCCTGTGAGACCAGTATTAGTTTCCGATACACCACTGTTGGTTCAATGTATTCCTAGGACCTTCACATTGACGATGAAACACAGAAATCGCATCGGAATTAAATTCAAAAGGCACTATGCCATCTTAAGTACAAGAATAGAGACTCTTTTTACAGTCGGTGCTTTCAGCATTCCCTGTGAGCCCAGTATTAGTTTCCGATACACCTCAGCAGGTTCAATGTATTCATAGTACCTTCACATTGACGATGAAACACAGAAATCGCATCGAAATTAAATACAAAAGGCGCAACGCCGCCTTAAGTACAAGAATAGAGACTCTTCTTACAGTCGGTGCTTTGAGCATTCCCTGTGAGACCAGAATTAGTTTCCGATACACCACTCCAGGTTCAATGTATTCCTTGAACATTCACATTGACGATGTAACACAGAAATCGCATCGGAATTAAATACAAAAGGCACAATGTCGCCTTAAGTACAAGAATAGACACTCTTCTTACAGTCGGTGCTTTGAGCATTCCCTGTGAGACCAGTATTAGTTTCCGATACACCACCGAAGGTTCAATGTATTCCATGGACCTTGACATTGACGATGAAACACAGAAATCGCATCGGAATTAAATACAATAGGCACAATGCCGCCTTAAGTACAAGAATAGAGACTCTTTTTACAGTCGGTGCTTTGAGCATTTCCTGTGAGACCAGTATTAGTTTCCGATACACCACTGCAGGTTCAATGTATTCCTTGGACCTTCACATTGACGATGAAACGCAGAAATCGCATTGGAATTAATTACAAAAGGCGCAATGCCGCCTTAAGTACAAGAATAGAGACTCTTCTTACAGTCGGTGCTTTGAGCATTCCCAGTGAGACCAGTATTAGATTCCGACACACCACTGCAGGTTCAATGTATTCCTTGGACCTTCACATTGACGATGAAACACAGAAATCGCATCGGAATTAAATACAAAAGGCACAATGCCGTCATAAGTACTAGAATAGAGACTCTTCTTACAGTCGGTGCTTTCAGCATTCCCTGTGAGACCAGTATTAGTTTCCGATACACCTCAGCAGGTTCAATGTATTCCTAGGACCTTCACATTGACGATGAAACACAGAAATCGCATCGGAATTAAATACACAAGGCACAATGTGGCCTTAAGTACAAGAACAGACACTCTTCTAACAGTCGGTGCATTGAGCATTCCCTGTGAGACCAGTATTAGTTTCCGATACACCACTGCAGGTTCAATATATTCCTTGGACCTTCACATTGACGATGAAACACATAAATCGCATCGGAATTAAATACAAAAGGCACAATGCCGCATTATGTACAAGAATAGAGACTCTTCTTACAGTCGGTGCTTTGAGCATTCCCTGTGAGACCAGAATTAGTTTCCGATACACCACTCCAGGTTCAATGTATTCCTTGGACCTTCACTTTGACGATGAAACACAGAAATCGCATCGGAATAAAATATAAAAGGCGCAATGCCGCCTTAATTACAATAATAGAGACTCCTCTTACAGTCGGTGCTTTGAGCATTCCCTTTGAGACCAGTATTAGTTTCTGATACACCACGGCAGGTTCAATGTATTCCTTGGACCTTCACATTGACGATGAAACACAGAAATCGCATCGGAATTAAATACAAAAAGCACAATGCCGTCTTAAGTACAAGAATAGAGACTCTTCTTACAGTCGGTGCTATGAACATTCCCTGTGAGACCAGTACTAGTTTCCGATACACCACTGCAGGTTCAATGTATCCCTTGGACCTTCACATTGACGATGAAACACAGAAATCGCATCGGAATTAAATACAAAATGCGCAATGACGCCTTAAGTACAAGAATAGAGACTCTTCTTACAGTCGGTGTTTTGAGCATTCCCTGTGAGACCAGTGTTAGTTTCCGATACACCACTGCAGGTTCAATGTATTCCTTGGCCCTTCACATTGACGATGAAACACAGAAATGGCATCAGAATTAAATTCAATATGCACTATAACATCTTAAGTACAAGAATAGAGACTCTTCTTACAGTCGGTGCTTTGAGCATTCCCTGTGAGACCAGTATTAGTTTCCGATACACCACTGCAGGTTCAATGTATTCCTTGGCCCTTCACATTGACGATGAAACACAGAAATGGCATCAGAATTAAATTCAATATGCACTATAACATCTTAAGTACAAGAATAGAGACTCTTCTTACAGTCGGTGCTTTGAGCATTCCCTGTGAGACCAGTATCAGTTTCCGATACACCACTGCAGGTTCAATGTATTCGTTGGACCTTCACATTGACGATGAAACGCAGAAATGGCATTGGAATTAATTACAGAAGGCGCAATGCCGCCTTAAGTACAAGAATAGAGACTCTTCTTGCAGTCGGTGCTTTGAACATTCCCTGTGAGACCAGTATTAGTTTCTGATACACCACTGCAGGTTCAATGTATTCCTTGCACCTTTACATTGACGATGAAACACAGAAATCGCATCGGAGTTAAATACAGAAGGCACAATGCCGCCTTAAGTACAAGAACAGAGACTCTCTTACAGTCGGTGCTTTCAGCATTCTCTGTGATACCAGTATTAGTTTCCGATATACCTCAGCAGGTTCAATGTTTTCCTAGGACCTTCACAGTGACGATGAAACACAGAAATCGAATCGGAATTAAATACAAAAGGCACAATGTCGCCTTAAGTACAAGAATAGACACTCTTCTTACAGTCGGTGCTTTGAGCATTCCCTGTGAAACCAGTATTAGTTTCCGATACACCACTGAGGGTTCAATGTATTCCTTGGACCTTGACATTAACGATGAAACACAGAAATCGCATCGGAATTAAACACAAAAGGCACAATGCCGCCTTAAGTACAAGAATAGAGACTCTTCTGACAGTCGGTGCTTTGAGCATTCCCTGTGAGACCAGTATTAGTTTCCGATACACCACTGCAAGTTCAATATATTCCTTGGACCTTCACATTGACGATGAAACGCAGAAATCGCATGGGAATTAATTACAAAAGGCGCAATGCCGCCTTAAGTACAAGAATTGAGACTCTTCTTACAGTCGGTGCATTGAGCATTCCCTGTGAGACCAGTATTAGTTTCCGATACACCACTGCAGGTTCAATATATTCCTTGGACCTTCACATTGACGATGAAACACAGAAATCGCATCGGAATTAAATACAAAAGGCACAATGCCGCATTAAGTACAAGAATAGAGACTCTTCTTACAGTCGGTGCTTTGAGCATTCCCTGTGAGACCAGAATTAGTTTCCGATACACCACTCCAGGTTCAATGTATTCCTTGGACCTTCACTTTGACGATGAAACACAGAAATCGCATCGGAATAAAATACAAAAGGCAAATTGCCGCGTAAGTACAAGAATAGAGACTCTTCTTACAGTCGGTGCTTTAATAATTCCCTGCGAGACCAGTATTAGTTTCCGATACACCTCAGCAGGTTCAATGTATTCCTAGGACCTTCACATTGACGATGAAACACAGCAATCGCATCGGAATTAAATACAAAAGGCACAATGTCGCCTTAAGTACAAGAATAGAGGCTCTTCTAACAGTCGGTGCTTTGAGCATTCCCTGTGAGACCAGAATTAGTTTGCGATACACGACTCCAGGTTCAATGTATTCCTTGGACCTTCACATTGACGATGAAACACAGAAATCGCATCGGAATGAAATACAAAAGGCAAACTGCCGCGTAAGTACTAGAGTAGAGACTCTTCTTACAGTCGGTGCTTTCAGCATTCCCTGTGAGACCAGTATTAGTTTCCGATACACCTCAGCAGGTCCAATGTATTCCTAGGACCTCCACATTGACGATGAAACACAGAAATCGCATCGGAATTAAAAACGAAAGGCACAATGCCGCCTTAGGTACAAGAATTGAGACTCTTCTTACACTCGGTGCTTTGAGAATTCAATGTGAGACCAGTATTAGTTTCCGACACACCACTGCAGGTTCAATGTATTTCTTGGACCTTCACATTGTCGTTGAAACACAGAAATCGCACGGAATTAAATATAAAAAGCGCAATGCCGCCTTAAGTACAAGAATAGAGACTCTTCATACAGTCGGTGCTTTGAGCATTCCCTGTGAGACCAGTATTAGTTTCTGATACACCACTGCAGGTTCAATGCATTCCTTGGACCTTCACATTGACGATGAAACACAGAAATCGCATCGGAATTAAATACAAAAGGCACAATGCCGTCTTATGTACAAGAATACAGACTCTTCTTACAGTCGGTGCTATGAGCATTCCCTGTGAGACCAGTAATAGTTTCCGATACACCACTGCAGGTTCAATGTATTCCTTGGACCTTCACATAGACGATGAAGCACAGAAATCGCATCGGAATTAAATACAAAAGGCGCAATGCCGCCTTAAGTACAAGAATAGAGACTCTTCTTTTAGTCGGTGCTTTGAGTATTCCCTGTGAGACCAGTATTAGTTTCCGATACACCACTGCAGGATCAGTGTATTCCTTGCACCTTCACATTGACGATGAAACACAGAAATCGCATCGGAATTAAATACAAAAGGCACAATGCCGCATTAAGTACAAGAATAGAGACTCTTCTTACAGTCGGTGCTTTGAGCATTTCCTGTGAGACCAGAATTAGTTTCCGATACACCACTGCAGGTTCAATGTATTCCTTGGACCTTCACATTGACGATGAAATACAGAAATCGCATCGGAATGAAATACAAAAGGCAAACTGCCGCGTACGTACAAGAATAGAGACTCTTCTTACAGTCGGTGCTTTCAGCATTCCTTGTGAGACCAGTATTAGTTTCCGATACACCTCAGCAGGTTCAATGTATTCCTCGGACCTTCACATTGACGATGAAACACAGAAATCGCATCGGAATTAAATACAAAAGGCACAATGTCGCCTTAAGTACAAGAATAGAGACTCTTCTTACACTCGGTGCTTTGAGCATTCCCTGTGAGACCAGTATTAGTTTCTGATACACCACTGCAGGTTCAATGTATTCCTTGGACATACACATTGACGATGAAACACAGAAATCGCATCGGAATTAAATACAAAAGGCACAATGTAGCCTTAAGTACAGGAATAGACACTCTTCTTACAGTCGGTGCATTGAGCATTCCCTGTGAGACCAGTATTAGTTTCCGATACACCACTGCAGGTTCAATATATTCCTTGGACCTTCACAATGACGATGAAACACATAAATCGCATCGGAATTAAATACAAAAGGCACAATGCCGCATTAAGTACAAGAATAGAGACTCTTCTTACAGTCGGTGCTTTGAGCATTCCCTGTGAGACCAGAATTAGTTTCCGATACACCACTCCAGGTTCAATGTATTCCTTGGACCTTCACTTTGACGATGAAACACAGAAATCGCATCGGTATAAAATACAAAAGGCAAACTGCCGCGTAAGTTAAAGAATAGAGACTCTTCTTACAGTCGGTGCTTTAATAATTCCCTGTGAGACCAGTATTAGTTTCCGATACACCTCAGCAGGTTCAATGTATTCCTCGGACTTTCACATTGACGATGAAACACAGAAATCGCATCGGAATTAAATACAAAAGGCACAATGTCGCCTTAAGTACAAGAATAGAGACTCTTCTAACAGTCGGTGCTTTGAGTATTCCCTGTGAGACCAGAATTAGTTTGCGATACACCACTCCAGGTTCAATGTATTCCTTGGACATTCACATTGACGATGAAACACAGAAATCGCATCGGAATGAAATACAAAAGGCACAATGTCGCCTTAAGTACAAGAATAGTGACTCTTCTTACAGTCGGTGCTTTCAGCATTCCCTGTGAGACCAGTATTAGTTTCCGATACACCTCAGCAGGTCCAATGTATTCCTAGGACCTTCACATTGACGATGAAACACAGAAATCGCATCGGAATTAAATACAAAAGGCACAATGTCGCGTTAAGTACAAGAATTGAGACTCTTCTTACACTCGGTGCTTTGAGCATTCCCTGTGAGACCAGTATTAGTTTCTGAGACACCACTGCAGGTTCAATGTATTCCTTGGACCTTCACATTGACGATGAAACACAGATATCGCATTGGAATTAAATACAAAAGGCGCAATGCCGCCTTAAGTACAAGTATAGAGACTCTTCTTACAGTCGGTGATTTGAGCATTCCCTGTGAGACCAGTATTAGTTTCTGATACACCACTGCAGGTTCAATGTATTGCTTGGACCTTCACATTGACGATGAAACACAGAAATCGCATCGGAGTTATATAAAAAAGGCACAATGCCGCCTTAAGTACAAGAATAGAGACTCTTCTTACTGTCGGTGCTTTGAGAATTCACTGTGAGACCAGTATTAGTTTCCGACACACCACTGCAAGTTCAATGTATTCCTTGGACCTTCACATTGACGTTGAAACACAGAAATCGCATCGGAATTAAATACAAAAAGCGCAATGCCGCCTTAAGTACAAGAGTACAGACTCTTAATACAGTCGGTGCTTTGAGCATTCCCTGTGAGACCAGTATTAGTTTCTGATACACCACTGCAGGTTCAATGTATTCCTTGGACCTTCACATTGACGATGAAACACAGAAATCGCATCGGAATTAAATACAAAAGGCACAATGTTGCCTTAAGTACAAGAATACACACTCTTCTTACAGTCGGAGCTTTGAGCATTCCCTGTGAGACCAGTAATAGTTTCCGATACACCACTGCAGGATCAATGTATTCCTTGGACCTTCACATTGACGATGAAACACAGAAATCGCATCGGAATTAAATACAAAAGGCACAATGCCGCATTAAGTACAAGAATAGAGACTCTTCTTACAGTCGGTGCTTTGCGCATTTCCTGTGAGACCAGAATTAGTTTCCGATACACCACTGCAGGTTCAATGTATTCCTTGGACCTTCACATTGACGATGAAACACAGAAATCGCATCGGAATGAAATACAAAAGGCAAACTGCCGCGTAAGTACAAGAGTAGAGACTCTTCTTACAGTCGGTGCTTTCAGCATTCCCTGTGAGACCAGTATTAGTTTCCGATACACCTCAGCAGGTCCAATGTATTCCTAGGACCTTCACATTGACGATGAAACACAGAAATCGCATCGGAATTAAATACGAAAGGCACAATGTCGCCTTAAGTACAAGAATTGAGACTCTTCTTACACTCGGTGCTTTGAGCATTCCCTGTGAGACCAGTATTAGTTTCTGAGACACCACTGCAGGTTCAATGTATTCCTTGGACCTTCACATTAACGATGAAACACAGATATCGCATCGGAATTAAATACAAAAGGCGCAATGCCGCCTTAAGTACAAGTATAGAGACTCTTCTTACAGTCGGTGATTTGAGCATTCCCTGTGAGACCAGTATTAGTTTCTGATACACCACTGCAGGTTCAATGTATTGCTTGGACCTTCACATTGACGATGAAACACAGAAATCGCATCGGAGTTATATAAAAAAGGCACAATGCCGCCTTAAGTACAAGAATAGAGACTTTTCTTACTGTCGGTGCTTTGAGAATTCAATGTGAGACCAGTATTAGTTTCCGACACACCACTGCAGGTTCAATGTATTTCTTGGACCTTCACATTGACGTTGAAACACAGAAATCTCATCGGAATTAAATATAAAAAGCGCAATGCCGCCTTAAGTACAAGAATAGAGACTCTTCATACAGTCGGTGCTTTGAGCATTCCCTGTGAGACCAGTATTAGTTTCCGATACACCACTGCAGGTTCAATGCATTCCTTGGACCTTCACATTGACGATGAAACACAGATATCGCATCGGAATTAAATACAAAAGGCACAATGCCGTCTTAAGTACAGGAATAGAGACTCTTCTTACAGTCGGTGCT
Organism: Schistocerca serialis cubense; assembly: GCF_023864345.2. Taxonomy (NCBI): domain Eukaryota; kingdom Metazoa; phylum Arthropoda; class Insecta; order Orthoptera; family Acrididae; genus Schistocerca; species Schistocerca serialis. The sequence continues at coordinate 1,065,374,025 of NC_064640.1, forward strand.
ATGAGCATTCCCTGTGAGACCAGTATTAGTTTCCGATACACCACTGCAGGTTCAATGTATTCCTTGGACCTTCACATAGACGATGAAGCACAGAAATCGCATCGGAACTAAATACAAAAGGCGCAATGCTGCCTTAAGTACAAGAATAGAGACTCTTCTTTTAGTCGGTGCTTTGAGTATTCCCTGTGAGACCAGTATTAGTTTCCGATACACCACTGCAGGATCAGTGTATTCCTTGCACCTTCACATTGACGATGAAACACAGAAATCGCATCGGAATTAAATACAAAAGGCACAATGCCGCATTAAGTACAAGAATAGAGACTCTTCTTACAGTCGGTGCTTTGAGCATTCCCTGTGAGACCAGAATTAGTTTCCGATACACCACTCCAGGTTCAATGTATTCCTTGGACCTTCACTTTGACGATGAAACACAGAAATCGCATCGGTATAAAATACAAAAGGCAAACTGCCGTGTAAGTACAAGAACAGAGACTCTTCTTACAGTCGGTGCTTTAATAATTCCCTGTGAGACCAGTATTAGTTTCCGATACACCTCAGCAGGTTCAATGTATTGCTTGGACCTTCACATTGACGATGAAACACAGAAATCGCATCGGAATTAAATACAAAAGGCACAATGTCGCCTTAAGTACAAGAATAGAGACTCTTCTAACAGTCGGTGCTTTGAGTATTCCCTGTGAGACCAGAATTAGTTTGCGATACACCACTCCAGGTTCAATGTATTCCTTGGACCTTCACATTGACGATGAAACACAGAAATCGCATCGGAATTAATTACAAAAGGCACAATGCCGTCATAAGTAAAAGAATAGAGACTCTTCTTACAGTCGGTGCTTTGAGCATTCCCTGTGAGACCAGTATTAGTTTCCGATACACCACTGCACGTTCAATGCATTCCTTGGACCTTCACATTGACGATGAAACACAGAAATCGCATCGGAATTAAATACAAAAGGCACAATGCCGTCTTAAGTACAAGAATAGAGACTCTTCTTACAGTCGGTGCTATGAGCATTCCCTGTGAGACCAGTATTAGTTTCCGATACACCACTGCAGGTTCAATGTATTCCTTGGACCTTCACATAGACGATGAAGCACAGAAATCGCATCGGAATTAAATACAAAAGGCGCAATGCTGCCTTAAGTACAAGAATAGAGACTCTTCTTTTAGTCGGTGCTTTGAGTATTCCCTGTGAGACCAGTATTAGTTTCCGATACACCACTGCAGGATCAGTGTATTCCTTGGACCTTCACATTGACGATGAAACACAGAAATCGCATCGGAATTAAATACAAAAGGCACAATGCCGCATTAAGTACAAGAATAGAGACTCTTCTTACAGTCGGTGCTTTGAGCATTTCCTGTGAGACCAGAATTAGTTTCCGATACACCACTGCAGATTCAATGTATTCCTTGGACCTTCACATTGACGATGAAACACAGAAATCGCATCGGAATGAAATACAAAAGGCAAACTGCCGCGTACGTACAAGAATAGAGACTCTTCTTACAGTCGGTGCTTTCAGCATTCCTTGTGAGACCAGTATTAGTTTCCGATACACCTCAGCAGGTTCAATGTATTCCTAGGACCTTCACATTGACGATGAAACACAGAAATCGCATCGGAATTAAATACAAAAGGCACAATGTCGCCTTAAGTACAAGAATAGAGACTCTTCTTACACTCGGTGCTTTGAGCATTCCCTGTGAGACCAGTATTAGTTTCTGATACACCACTGCAGGTTCAATGTATTCCTTGGACATACACATTGACGATGAAACACAGAAATCGCATCGGAATCAAATACAAAAGGCACAATGTGGCATTAAGTACAGGAATAGACACTCTTCTTACAGTCGGTGCATTGAGCATTCCCTGTGAGACCAGTATTAGTTTCCGATACACCACTGCAGGTTCAATATATTCCTTGGACCTTCACATTGACGATGAAACACATAAATCGCATCGGAATTAAATACAAAAGGCACAATGCCGCATTAAGTACAAGAATAGAGACTCTTCTTACAGTCGGTGCTTTGAGCATTCCCTGTGAGACCAGAATTAGTTTCCGATACACCACTCCACGTTCAATGTATTCCTTGCACCTTCACTTTGACGATGAAACACAGAAATCGCATCGGTATAAAATACAAATGCAAACTGCCGCGTAAGTACAAGAATAGAGACTCTTCTTACAGTCGGTGCTTTAATAATTCCCTGTGAGACCAGTATTAGTTTCCGATACACCTCAGCAGGTTCAATGTATTCCTAGGGCCTTCACATTGACGTTGAAACACAGAAATCGCATCGGAATTAAATACAAAAGGCACAATGTCGCCTTAAGTACAAGAATAGAGACTCTTCTAACAGTCGGTGCTTTGAGCATTCCCTGTGAGACCAGAATTAGTTTGCGATACACCACTCCAGGTTCAATGTATTCCTTGGACCTTCACATTGACGATGAAACACAGAAATCGCATCGGAATGAAATACAAAAGGCAAACTGCGGCGTAAGTACAAGAATAGAGACTCTTCTTACAGTCAGTGCTTTCAGCATTCCCTGTGAGACCAGTATTAGTTTCCGATACACCTCAGCAGGTCCAATGTATTCCTAGGACCTTCACATTGACGATGAAACACAGAAATCGCATCGGAATTAAATACAAAAGGCACAATGTCGCCTTAAGTACAAGAATTGAGACTCTTCTTACACTAGGTGCTTTGAGCATTCCCTGTGAGACCAGTATTAGTTTCTGAGACACCACTGCAGGTTCAATGTATTCCTTGGACCTTCACATTGACGATGAAACACAGATATCGCATCGGAATTAAATACAAAAGGCGCAATGCCGCCTTAGGTACAAGTATAGAGACTCTTCTTACAGTCGGTGATTTGAGCATTCCCTGTGAGACCAGTATTAGTTTCTGATACACCACTGCAGGTTCAATGTATTGCTTGGACCTTCACATTGACGATGAAACACAGAAATCGCATCGGAGTTATATAAAAAAGGCACAATGCCGCCTTAAGTACAAGAATAGAGACTCTTCTTACTGTCGGTGCTTTGAGAATTCAATGTGAGACCAGTATTAGTTTCCGACACACCACTGCAGGTTCAATGTATTTCTTGGACCTTCACATTGACGTTGAAACACAGAAATCGCATCGGAATTAAATATAAAAAGCGCAATGCCGCCTTAAGTACAAGAATAGAGACTCTTCATACAGTCGGTGCTTTGAGCATTCCGTGTGAGACCAGTATTAGTTTCTGATACACCACTGCAGGTTCAATGTATTCCTTGGACCTTCACATTGACGATGAAACACAGAAATCGCATCGGAATTAAATACAAAAGGCACAATGTGGCCTTAAGTACAGGAATAGACACTCTTCTTACAGTCGGTGCATTGAGCATTCCCTGTGAGACCAGTATTAGTTTCCGATACACCACTGCAGGTTCAATATATTCCTTGGACCTTCACATTGACAATGAAACACATAAATCGCATCGGAATTAAATACAAAAGGCACAATGCCGCATTAAGTACAAGAATAGAGACTCTTCTTACAGTCGGTGCTTTGAGCATTCCCTGTGAGACCAGAATTAGTTTCCGATACACCACTCCAGGTTCAATGTATTCCTTGGACCTTCACTTTGACGATGAAACACAGAAATCCCATCGGTATAAAATACAAAAGGCAAACTGCCGTGTAAGTACAAGAATAGAGACTCTTCTTATAGTCGGTGCTTTAATAATTCCCTGTGAGACCAGTATTAGTTTCCGATACACCTCAGCAGGTTCAATGTATTGCTTGGACCTTCACATTGACGATGAAACACAGAAATCGCATCGGAATTAAATACAAAAGGCACAATGTCGCCTTAAGTACAAGAATAGAGACTCTTCTAACAGTCGGTGCTTTGAGTATTCCCTGTGAGACCAGAATTAGTTTGCGATACATCACTCCAAGTTCAATGTATTCCTTGGACCTTAACATTGACGATGAAACACAGAAATCGCATCGGAATGAAATACAAAAGGCACAATGTCGCCTTAAGTACCAGAATAGAGACTCTTCTTACAGTCGGTGCTTTCAGCATTCCCTGTGAGACCAGTATTAGTTTCCGATACACCTCAGCAGGTCCAATGTATTCCTAGGACCTTCACATTGACGATGAAACACAGAAATCGCATCGGAATTAAATACAAAAGGCACAATGTCGCCTTAAGTACAAGAATTGAGACTCTTCTTACACTCGGTGCTTTGAGCATTCCCTGTGAGACCAGTATTAGTTTCTGAGACACCACTGCAGGTTCAATGTATTCCTTGGACCTTCACATTGACGATGAAACACAGATATCGCATTGGCATTAAATACAAAAGGCGCAATGCCGCCTTAAGTACAAGTATAGAGACTCTTCTTACAGTCGGTGATTTGAGCATTCCCTGTGAGACCAGTATTAGTTTCTGATACACCACTGCAGGTTCAATGTATTGCTTGGACCTTCACATTGACGATGAAACACAGAAATCGCATCGGAGTTATATAAAAAAGGCACAATGCCGCCTTAAGTACAAGAATAGAGACTCTTCTTACTGTCGGTGCTTTGAGAATTCACTGTGAGACCAGTATTAGTTTCCGACACACCACTGCAAGTTCAATGTATTCCTTGGACCTTCACATTGACGTTGAAACACAGAAATCGCATCGGAATTAAATACAAAAAGCGCAATGCCGCCTTAAGTACAAGAATACAGACTCTTTATACAGTCGGTGCTTTGAGCATTCCCTGTGAGACCAGTATTAGTTTCTGATACACCACTGCAGGTTCAATGTATTCCTTGGACCTTCACATTGACGATGAAACACAGAAATCGCATCGGAATTATTTACAAAAGGCACAATGCCGTTATAAGTACAAGAATAGAGACTCTTCTTACAGTCGGTGCATTGAGCATTCCCTGTGAGACCAGTATTAGTTTCCGATACACCACTGCATGTTCAATGCATTCCTTGGACCTTCACATTGACGATGAAACACAGAAATCGCATCGGAATAAAATACAAAAGGCACAATGCCGTCTTAAGTACAAGAATAGAGACTCTTCTTACCGTCGGTGCTATGAGCCTTCCCTGTGAGACCAGTATTAGTTTCCGATACACCACTGCAGGCTCAATGTATTCCTTGGACCTTCACATTCACGATGAAACACAGAAATCGCATCGGAATTAAATACAAAAGGCGCAATGCCGCCTTCAGTACAAGAATAGAGACTCTTCTTATAGTCGGTGCTTTGAGTATTCCCTGTGAGACCAGTATTAGATTCCGATACACCTCAGCAGGTTCAATGTATTCCTAGGACCTTCACATTGACGATGAAACACAGAAATCGCATCGGAATTAAATACAAAAGGCACAATGTTGCCTTAAGTACAAGAATACACACTCTTCTTACAGTTGGAGCTTTGGGCATTCCCTGTGAGACCAGTATTAGTTTCCGATACACCACTGCAGGATCAATGTATTCCTTGGACCTTCACATTGACGATGAAACACAGAAATCGCATCGGAATTAAATACAAAAGGCACAATGCCGCATTAAGTACAAGAATAGAGACTCTTCTTACAGTCGGTGCTTTGCGCATTTCCTGTGAGACTAGAAGTAGTTTCCGATACACCACTGCAGGTTCAATGTATTCCTTGGACCTTCACATTGACGATGAAACACAGAAATCGCATCGGAATGAAATACAAAAGCCAAACTGCCGCGTAAGTACAAGAGTAGAGACTCTTCTTACAGTCGGTGCTTTCAGCATTCCCTGTGAGACCAGTATTAGTTTCCGATACACCTCAGCAGGTCCAATGTATTCCTAGGACCTTCACATTGTCGATGAAACACAGAAATCGCATCGGAATTAAATACAAAAGGCACAATGTCGCCTTAAGTACAAGAATTGAGACTCTTCTTACACTCGGTGCTTTGAGCATTCCCTGTGAGACCAGTATTAGTTTCTGAGACACCACTGCAGGTTCAATGTATTCCTTGGACCTTCACATTGACGATGAAACACAGATATCGCATCGGAATTAAACACATAAGGCGCAATGCCGCCTTAAGTACAAGTATAGAGACTCTTCTTACAGTCGGTGATTTGAGCATTCCCTGTGAGACCAGTATTAGTTTCTGATACACCACTGCAGGTTCAATGTATTGCTTGGACCTTCACATTGACGATGAAACACAGAAATCGCATCGGAGTTTTATAAAAAAGGCACAATGCCGCCTTAAGTACAAGAATAGAGACTTTTCTTACTGTCGGTGATTTGAGAATTCAATGTGAGACCAGTATTAGTTTCTGACACACCACTGCAGGTTCAATGTATTTCTTGGACCTTCACATTGACGTTGAAACACAGAAATCGCATCGGAATTAAATATAAAAAGCGCAATGCCGCCTTAAGTACAAGAATAGAGACTCTTCATACAGTCGGTGCTTTGAGCATTCCCAGTGAGACCAGTATTAGTTTCTGATACAGCACTGCAGGTTCAATGTATTCCTTGGACCTTCACATTGACGATGAAACACAGAAATCGCATCGGAATTAATTACAAAAGGCACAATGCCGTCATAAGTAAAAGAATAGAGACTCTTCTTACAGTCGTTGCTTTGAGCATTCCCTGTGAGACCAGTATTAGTTTCCGATACACCACTACAGGTTCAATGCATTCCTTGGACCTTCACATTGACGATGAAACACAGAAATCGCATCGGAATTAAATACAAAAGGCGCAATGCCGCCTTCAGTACAAGAATAGAGACTCTTCTTATAGTCGGTGCTTTGAGTATTCCCTGTGAGACCAGTATTAGATTCCGATACACCTCAGCAGGTTCAATGTATTCCTAGGACCTTCACATTGACGATGAAACACAGAAATCGCATCGGAATTAAATACAAAAGGCACAATGTTGCCTTAAGTACAAGAATACACACTCTTCTTACAGTTGGAGCTTTGAGCATTCCCTGTGAGACCAGTATTAGTTTCCGATACACCACTGCAGGATCAATGTATTCCTTGGACCTTCACGTTGACGATGAAACACAGAAATCGCATCGGAATTAAATACAAAAGGCACAATGCCGCATTAAGTACAAGAATAGAGACTCTTCTTACAGTCGGTGCTTTGCGCATTTCCTGTGAGACCAGAATTAGTTTCCGATACACCACTGCAGGTTCAATGTATTCCTTGGACCTTCACATTGACGATGAAACACAGAAATCGCATCGGAATGAAATACAAAAGCCAAACTGCCGCGTAAGTACAAGAGTAGAGACTCTTCTTACAGTCGGTGCTTTCAGCATTCCCTGTGAGACCAGTATTAGTTTCCGATACACCTCAGCAGGTCCAATGTATTCCTAGGACCTTCACATTGACGATGAAACACAGAAATCGCATCGGAATTAAATACAAAAGGCACAATGTCGCCTTAAGTACAAGAATTGAGACTCTTCTTACACTCGGTGCTTTGAGCATTCCCTGTGAGACCAGTATTAGTTTCTGAGACACCACTGCAGGTTCAATGTATTCCTTGGACCTTCACATTGACGATGAAACACAGATATCGCATCGGAATTAAATACATAAGGCGCAATGCCGCCTTAAGTACAAGTATAGAGACTCTTCTTACAGTCGGTGATTTGAGCATTCCCTGTGAGACCAGTATTAGTTTCTGATACACCACTGCAGGTTCAATGTATTGCTTGGACCTTCACATTGACGATGAAACACAGAAATCGCATCGGAGTTTTATAAAAAAGGCACAATGCCGCCTTAAGTACAAGAATAGAGACTTTTCTTACTGTCGGTGCTTTGAGAATTCAATGTGAGACCAGTATTAGTTTCTGACACACCACTGCAGGTTCAATGTATTTCTTGGACCTTCACATTGACGTTGAAACACAGAAATCGCATCGGAATTAAATATAAAAAGCGCAATGCCGCCTTAAGTACAAGAATAGAGACTCTTCATACAGTCGGTGCTTTGAGCATTCCCAGTGAGACCAGTATTAGTTTCTGATACAGCACTGCAGGTTCAATGTATTCCTTGGACCTTCACATTGACGATGAAACACAGAAATCGCATCGGAATTAATTACAAAAGGCACAATGCCGTCATAAGTAAAAGAATAGAGACTCTTCTTACAGTCGTTGCTTTGAGCATTCCCTGTGAGACCAGTATTAGTTTCCGATACACCACTACAGGTTCAATGCATTCCTTGGACCTTAACATTGACGATGAAACACAGAAATCGCATCGGAATTAAATACAAAAGGCACAATGCCGTCTTAAGTACAAGAATAGAGACTCTTCTTACAGTCGGTGCTATGAGCATTCCCTGTGAGACCAGTATTAGTTTCCGATACACCACTGCAGGTTCAATGTATTCCTTGGACCTTCACATAGACGATGAAGCACAGAAATCGCATCGGAATTAAATACAAAAGGCGCAATGCCGCCTTAAGTACAAGAATAGAGACTCTTCTTTTAGTCGGTGCTTTGAGTATTCCCTGTGAGACCAGTATTAGTTTCCGATACACCACTGCAGGATCAGTGTATTCCTTGGACCTTCACATTGACGATGAAACACAGAAATCGCATCGGAATTAAATACAAAAGGCACAATGCCGCATTAAGTACAAGAATAGAGACTCTTCTTACAGTCGGTGCTTTGAGCATTTCCTGTGAGACCAGAATTAGTTTCCGATACACCACTGCAGATTCAATGTATTCCTTGGACCTTCACATTGACGATGAAACACAGAAATCGCATCGGAATGAAATACAAGAGGCAAACTGCCGCGTACGTACAAGAATAGAGACTCTTCTTACAGTCGGTGCTTTCAGCATTCCTTGTGAGACCAGTATTAGTTTCCGATACACCTCAGCAGGTTCAATGTATTCCTAGGACCTTCATATTGACGATGAAACACAGAAATCGCATCAGAATTAAATACAAAAGGCACAATGTCGCCTTAAGTACAAGAATAGAGACTCTTCTTACACTCGGTGCTTTGAGCATTCCCTGTGAGACCAGTATTAGTTTCTGATACACCACTGCAGGTTCAATGTATTCCTTGGACATACACATTGACGATGAAAGACAGAAATCGCATCGGAATTAAATACAAAAGGCACAATGTGGCCTTAAGTACAGGTATAGACACTCTTCTTACAGTCGGTGCATTGAGCATTCCCTGTGAGACCAGTATTAGTTTCCGATACACCACTGCAGGTTCAATATATTCCTTGGACCTTCACATTGACGATGAAACACATAAATCGCATCGGAATTAAATACAAAAGGCACAATGCCGCATTAAGTACAAGAATAGAGACTCTTCTTACAGTCGGGGCTTTGAGCATTCCCTGTGAGACCAGAATTAGTTTCCGATACACCACTCCAGGTTCAATGTATTCCTTGGACCTTCACATAGATGATGAAGCACAGAAATCGCATCGGAATTAAATACAAAAGGCGCAATGCCGCCTTAAGTACAAGAATAGAGACTCTTCTTTTAGTCGGTGCTTTGAGTATTCCCTGTGAGATCAGTATTAGTTTCCGATACACCACTGCAGGATCAGTGTATTCCTTGGACCTTCACATTGACGATGAAACACAGAAATCGCATCGGAATTAAATACAAAAGGCACAATGCCGCATTAAGTACAAGAATAGAAACTCTTCTTACAGTCGGTGCTTTGAGCATTTCCTGTGAGACCAGAATTAGTTTCCGATACACCACTGCAGATTCAATGTATTCCTTGGACCTTCACATTGACGATGAATCACAGAAATCGCATCGGAATGAAATACAAAAGGCAAACTGCCGCGTACGTACAAGAATAGAGACTCTTCTTACAGTCGGTGCTTTCAGCATTCCTTGTGAGACCAGTATTAGTTTCCGATACACCTCAGCAGGTTCAATGTATTCCTAGGACCTTCATATTGACGATGAAACACAGAAATCGCATCGGAATTAAATACAAAAGGCAAAATGTCGCCTTAAGTACAAGAATAGAGACTCTTCTTACACTCGGTGCTTTGAGCATTCCCTGTGAGACCAGTATTAGTTTCTGATACACCACTGCAGGTTCAATGTATTCCTTGGACATACACATTGACGATGAAAGACAGAAATCGCATCGGAATTAAATACAAAAGGCACAATGTGGCCTTAAGTACAGGTATAGACACTCTTCTTACAGTCGGTGCATTGAGCATTCCCTGTGAGACCAGTATTAGTTTCCGATACACCACTGCAGGTTCAATATATTCCTTGGACCTTCACATTGACGATGAAACACATAAATCGCATCGGAATTAAATACAAAAGGCACAATGCCGCATTAAGTACAAGAATAGAGACTCTTCTTACAGTCGGTGCTTTGAGCATTCCCTGTGAGACCAGAATTAGTTTCCGATACACCACTCCAGGTTCAATGTATTCCTTGGACCTTCACATTGACGATGAAACACAGAAATCGCATCGGAATGAAATACAAAAGGCACAATGTCGCCTTAAGTACCAGAATAGAGACTCTTCTTACAGTCGGTGCTTTCAGCATTCCCTGTGAGACCAGTATTAGTTTCCGATACACCTCAGCAGGTCCAATGTATTCCTAGGACCTTCACATTGACGATGAAACACAGAAATCGCATCGGAATTAAATACAAAAGGCACATTGTCGCCTTAAGTACAAGAATTGAGACTCTTCTTACACTCGGTGCTTTGAGCATTCCCTGTGAGACCAGTATTAGTTTCTGATACACCACTGCAGGTTCAATGTATTGCTTGGACCTTCACATTGACGATGAAACACAGAAATCGCATCGGAATTAATTACAAAAGGCACAATGCCGTCATAAGTACAAGAATAGAGACTCTTCTTACAGTCGGTGCATTGAGCATTCCCTGTGAGACCAGTATTAGTTTCCGATACACCACTGCATGTTCAATGCATTCCTTGGACCTTCACATTGACGATGAAACACAGAAATCGCATCGGAATAAAATACAAAAGGCACAATGCCGTCTTAAGTACAAGAATAGAGACTCTTCTTACAGTCGGTGCTATGAGCCTTCCCTGTGAGACCAGTATTAGTTTCCGATACACCACTGCAGGCTCAATGTATTCCTTGGACCTTCACATTGACGATGAAACACAGAAATCGCATCGGAATTAAATACAAAAGGCGCAATGCCGCCTTCAGTACAAGAATAGAGACTCTTCTTACAGTCGGTGCTTTGAGTATTCCCTGTGAGACCAGTATTAGATTCCGATACACCTCAGCAGGTTCAATGTATTCCTAGGACCTTCACATTGACGATGAAACACAGAAATCGCATCGGAATTAAATACAAAAGGCACAATGTTGCCTTAAGTACAAGAATACACACTCTTCTTACAGTTGGAGCTTTGAGCATTCCCTGTGAGACCAGTATTAGTTTCCGATACACCACTGCAGGATCAATGTATTCCTTGGACCTTCACATTGACGATGAAACACAGAAATCGCATCGGAATTAAATACAAAAGGCACAATGTCGCCTTAAGTACAAGAATAGAGACTCTTCTCACAGTCGGTTCTTTGCGCATTTCCTGTGAGACCAGAATTAGTTTCCGATACACCACTGCAGGTTCAATGTATTCCTTGGACCTTCACATTGACGATGAAACACAGAAATCGCATCGGAATGAAATACAAAAGCCAAACTGCCGCGTAAGTACAAGAGTAGAGACTCTTCTTACAGTCGGTGCTTTCAGCATTCCCTGTGAGACCAGTATTAGTTTCCGATACACCTCAGCAGGTCCAATGTATTCCTAGGACCTTCACATTGACGATGAAACACAGAAATCGCATCGGAATTAAAAACAAAAGGCACAATGTCGCCTTAAGTACAAGAATTGAGACTCTTCTTACACTCGGTGCTTTGAGCATTCCCTGTGAGACCAGTATTAGTTTCTGATACACCACTGCAGGTTCAATGTATTGCTTGGACCTTCACATTGACGATGAAACACAGAAATCGCATCGGAGTTATATAAAAAAGGCACAATGCCGCCTTAAGTACAAGAATAGAGACTTTTCTTACTGTCGGTGCTTTGAGAATTCAATGTGAGACCAGTATTAGTTTCCGACACACCACTGCAGGTTCAATGTATTTCTTGGACCTTCACATTGACGTTGAAACACAGAAATCGCATCGGAATTAAATATAAAAAGCGCAATGCCGCCTTAAGTACAAGAATAGAGACTCTTCATACAGTCGGTGCTTTGAGCATTCCCTGTGAGACCAGTATTAGTTTCTGATACAGCACTGCAGGTTCAATGTATTCCTTGGACCTTCACATTGACGATGAAACACAGAAATCGCATCGGAATTAATTACAAAAGGCACATTGCCGTCATATGTAAAAGAATAGAGACTCTTCTTACAGTCGGTGCTTTGAGCATTCCCTGTGAGACCAGTATTAGTTTCCGATACACCACTACAGGTTCAATGCATTCCTTGGACCTTCACATTGACGATGAAACACAGAAATCGCATCGGAATTAAATACAAAAGGCACAATGCCGTCTTAAGTACAAGAATAGAGACTCTTCTTACAGTCGGTGCTATGAGCATTCCCTGTGAGACCAGTATTAGTTTCCGATACACCAATGCAGGTTCAATGTATTCCTTGGACCTTCACATAGACGATGAAGCACAGAAATCGCATCGGAATTAAATACAAAAGGCGCAATGCCGCCTTAAGTACAAGAATAGAGACTCTTCTTTTAGTCGGTGCTTTGAGTATTCCCTGTGAGACCAGTATTAGTTTCCGATACACCACTGCAGGATCAGTGTATTCCTTGGACCTTCACATTGACGATGAAACACAGAAATCGCATCGGAATTAAATACAAAAGGCACAATGCCGCATTAAGTACAAGAATAGAGACTCTTCTTACAGTCGGTGCTTTGAGCATTTCCTGTGAGACCAGAATTAGTTTCCGATACACCACTGCAGATTCAATGTTTTCCTTGGACCTTCACATTGACGATGAAACACAGAAATCGCATCGGAATGAAATACAAAAGGCAAACTGCCGCGTACGTACAAGAATAGAGACTCTTCTTACAGTCGGTGCTTTCAGCATTCCTTGTGAGACCAGTATTAGTTTCCGATACACCTCAGCAGGTTCAATGTATTCCTAGGACCTTCATATTGACGATGAAACACAGAAATCGCATCGGAATTAAATACAAAAGGCACAATGTCGCCTTAAGTACAAGAATAGAGACTCTTCTTACACTCGGTGCTTTGAGCATTCCCTGTGAGACCAGTATTAGTTTCTGATACACCACTGCAGGTTCAATGTATTCCTTGGACATACACATTGACGATGAAAGACAGATATCGCATCGGAATTAAATACAAAAGGCACAATGTGGCCTTAAGTACAGGTATAGACACTCTTCTTACAGTCGGTGCATTGAGCATTCCCTGTGAGACCAGTATTAGTTTCCGATACACCACTGCAGGTTCAATATATTCCTTGGACCTTCACATTGACGATGAAACACATAGATCGCATCGGAATTAAATACAAAAGGCACAATGCCGCATTAAGTACAAGAATAGAGACTCTTCTTACAGTCGGGGCTTTGAGCATTCCCTGTGAGACCAGTATTAGTTTCCGATACACCACTGCAGGATCAGTGTATTCCTTGGACCTTCACATTGACGATGAAACACAGAAATCGCATCGGAATGAAATACAAAAGGCACAATGCCGCATTAAGTACAAGGATTGAGACTCTTCTTACAGTCGGTGCTTTGAGCATTTCCTGTGAGACCAGAATTAGTTTCCGATACACCACTGCAGATTCAATGTATTCCTTGGACCTTCACATTGACGATGAAACACAGAAATCGCATCGGAATGAAATACAAAAGGCAAACTGCCGCGTACGTACAAGAATAGAGACTCTTCTTACAGTCGGTGCTTTCAGCATTCCTTGTGAGAGCAGTATTAGTTTCCGATACACCTCAGCAGGTTCAATGTATTCCTAGGACCTTCATATTGACGATGAAACACAGAAATCGCATCGGAATTAAATACAAAAGGCAAAATGTCGCCTTAAGTACAAGAATAGAGACTCTTCTTACACTAGGTGCTTTGAGCATTCCCTGTGAGACCAGTATTAGTTTCTGATACACCACTGCAGGTTCAATGTATTCCTTGGACATACACATTGACGATGAAAGACAGAAATCGCATCGGAATTAAATACAAAAGGCACAATGTGGCCTTAAGTACAGGTATAGACACTCTTCTTACAGTCGGTGCATTGAGCATTCCCTGTGAGACCAGTATTAGTTTCCGATACACCACTGCAGGTTCAATATATTCCTTGGACCTTCACATTGACGATGAAACACATAAATCGCATCGGAATTAAATACAAAAGGCACAATGCCGCATTAAGTACAAGAATAGAGACTCTTCTTACAGTCGGTGCTTTGAGCATTCCCTGTGAGACCAGAATTAGTTTCCGATACACCACTCCAGGTTCAATGTATTCCTTGGACCTTCACTTTGACGATGAAACACAGAAATCGCATCGGTATAAAATACAAAAGGCAAACTGCCGCGTAAGTACAAGAATAGAGACTCTTCTTACAGTCGGTGCTTTCAGCATTCCCTGTGAGACCAGTATTAGTTTCCGATACACCACTGCAGGTTCAATGTATTGCTTGGACTTCACATTGACGATGAAACACAGAAATCGCATCGGAGTTATATAAAAAAGGCACAATGCCGCCTTAAGTACAAGAATAGGGACTCTTCTTACTGTCGGTGCTTTGAGAATTCAATGTGAGACCAGTATTAGTTTCCGACACACCACTGCAGTTTCAATGTATTTCTTGGACCTTCACAATGACGTTGAAACACAGAAATCGCATCGGAATTAAATATAAAAAGCGCAATGCCGCCTTAAGTACAAGAATAGAGACCCTTCATTCAGTCGGTGCTTTGAGCATTCCCTGTGAGACCAGTATTAGATTCTGATACACCACTGTAGGTTCAATGTATTCCTTGGACCTTCACATTGACGATGAAACACAGAAAACGCATCGGAATTAATTACAAAAGGCACAATGCCGTCATAAGTACAAGAATAGAGACTCTTCTTACAGTCGGTGCTTTGAGCATTCCCTGTGAGACCAGTATTAGTTTCCGATACACCACTACAGGTTCAATGCATTCCTTGGATCTTCACATTGACGATGAAACACAGAAATCGCATCGGAATTAAATACAAAAGGCACAATGCCGACTTAACTACAAGAATAGAGACTCTTCTTACAGTCGGTGCTATGAACATTCCCTGTGAGACCAGTATTAGTTTCCGATACACCACTGCAGGTTCAATGTATTCCTTGGACCTTCACATAGACGATGAAGCACAGAAATCGCATTGGAATTAAATACAAAAGGCGCAATGCCGCCTTAAGAACAAGAATAGAGACTCTTCTTTTAGTCGGTGCTTTGAGTATTCCCTGTGAGACCAGTATTAGTTTCCGATACACCACTGCTGGTTCAGTGTATTCCTTGGACCTTCACATTGACGATGAAACACAGAAATCGCATCGGAATTAAATACAAAAGGCACAATGCCGCATTAAGTACAAGAATAGAGACTCTTCTTACAGTCGGTGCTTTGAGCATTTCCTGTGAGACCAGAATTAGTTTCCGATACACCACTCCAGGTTCAATGTATTCCTTGGACCATCACTTTGACGATGAAACACAGAAATCGCATCGGTATAAAATACAAAAGGCAAACTGCCGCGTAAGTACAAGAATAGAGACTCTTCTTACAGTCGGTGCTTTAATAATTCCCTGTGAGACCAGTATTAGTTTCCGATACACCTCAGCAGGTTCAATGTATTCCTAGGACCTTCACATTGACGATGAAACACAGAAATCGCATCGGAATTAATTACAAAAGGCACAATGTCGCCTTAAGTGCAAGAATAGAGACTCTTCTAACAGTCGGTGCTTTGAGCATTCCCTGTGAGACCAGAATTAGTTTGCGATACACCACTCCAGGTTCAATGTATTCCTTGGACCATCACTTTGACGATGAAACACAGAAATCGCATCGGTATAAAATACAAAAGGCAAACTGCCGCGTAAGTACAAGAATAGAGACTCTTCTTACACTCGGTGCTTTGAGCATTCCCTGTGAGACCAGTATTAGTTTCTGAGACACAACAGCAGGTTCAATGTATTCCTTGGACCTTCACATTGACGATGAAACACAGATATCGCATCGGAATTAAATACAAAAGGCGCAATGCCGACTTAAGTACAAGTATAGAGACTCTTCTTACAGTCGGTGATTTGAGCATTCCCTGTGAGACCAGTATTAGTTTCTGATACACCACTGCAGGTTCAATGTATTGCTTGGACCTTCACATTGACGATGAAACACAGAAATCGCATCGGAGTTATATAAAAAAGGCACAATGCCGCCTTAAGTACAAGAATATAGACTCTTCTTACTGTCGGTGCTTTGAGAATTCACTGTGAGACCAGTATTAGTTTCCGACACACCACTGCAGGTTCAATGTATTCCTTGGACCTTCACATTGACGTTGAAACACAGAAATCGCATCGGAATTAAATACAAAAAGCGCAATGCCGCCTTAAGTACAAGAATAGAGACTCTTTATACAGTCGGTGCTTTGAGCATTCCCTGTGAGACCAGTATTAGTTTCTGATACACCACTGCAGGTTCAATGTATTCCTTGGACATTCACATTGACGATGAAACACAGAAATCGCATCGGAATTAATTACAAAAGGCACAATGCCGTCATAAGTACAAGAATAGAGACTCTTCTTACAGTCGGTGCTTTGAGCATTCCCTGTGAGACCAGTATTAGTTTCCGATACACCACTGCAGGTTCAATGCATTCCTTGGACCTTCACATTGACGATGAAACACGGAAATCGCATCGGAATTAAATACAAAAGGCACAATGCCGTCTTAAGTACAAGAATAGAGACTCTTCTTACACTCGGTGCTATGAGCCTTCCCTGTGAGACCAGTATTAGTTTCCGATACACCACTGCAGGTTCAGTGTATTCCTTGGACCTTCACATTGACGATGAAACACAGAAATAGCATCGGAATTAAATACAAAAGGCGCAATGCCGCCTTAAGTACAAGAATAGAGACTCTTCTTATAGTCGGTGCTTTGAGTATTCCCTGTGGGACCAGTATTAGATTCCGATACACCTCAGCAGGTTCAATGTATTCCTAGGACCTTCACATTGACGATGAAACACAGAAATCACATCGGAATTAAATACAAAAGGCACAATGTTGCCTTAAGTACAAGAATACACACTCTTCTTACAGTCGGAGCTTTGAGCATTCCCTGTGAGACCAGTATTAGTTTCCGATACACCACTGCAGGATCAATGTATTCCTTGGACCTTCACATTGACGATGAAACACAGAAATCGCATCGGAATTAGATACAAAAGGCACAATGCCGCTTTAAGTACAAGAATAGAGACTCTTCTTACAGTCGGTGCTTTGAGCATTTCCTGTGAGACCAGAATTAGTTTCCGATACACCACTGCAGGTTCAATGTATTCCTTGGACCTTCACATTGACGATGAAACACAAAAATCGCATCGGAATGAAATACAAAAGGCAAACTGCCGCGTACGTACAAGAATAGAGTCTCTTCTTACAGTCGGTGCTTTCAGCATTCCCTGTGAGACCAGTATTAGTTTCCGATACACCTCAGCAAGTTCAATGTATTCCTAGGACCTTCACATTGACGATGAAACACAGCAATCGCATCGGAATTAAATACAAAAGGCACAATGTCGCCTTAATTACAAGAATAGAGACTCATTTTACATTCGGTGCTTCGAGCATTCCTTGTGAGACCAGTATTAGTTTCTGATACACCACTGCAGGTTCAATGTATTCCTTGGACCTTCACATTGACGATGAAACACAGATATCGCATCGGAATTTAATACAAAAGGCGCAATGCCGCCTTAAGTACAAGTAGAGAGACTCTTCTTACAGTCTGTGATTTGAGCATGCCCTGTGAGACCAGTATTAGTTTCTGATACACCATTGCAGGTTCAATGTATTGCTTGGACCTTCACATTGACGATGAAACACAGAAATCGCATCGGAGTTAAATACAAAAGGCACAATGGCACCTTAAGTGCAAGAATAGAGACTCTTCTTACTGTCGGTGCTTTAAGAATTCCCTGTGAGACCAGTATTAGTTTCCGATTCACTACTGCAGGTTCAATGTATTCCTTGGACCTTCACATTGACGTTGAAACACAGAAATCGCATCGGAATTAAATACAAAAGGCGCATCAGCCTTACGTAAAAGAATAGAGACTCTTCTTACGGTCGGTGCTTTGAGCATTCCCTGTGAGACCAGTATTAGTTTCTGATGCACCACTGCAGGTTCGATGTATGCCTTGGACCTTCACATTGACGATGAAATACAGAAATCGCATCGGAATTAAATACAAAAAGCGCAATGCCGCCTTAAGTACAAGAATAGAGACTCTTTATACAGTCGGTGCTTTGAGCATTCCCTGTGAGACCAGTATTAGTTTCTGATACACCACTGCAGGTTCAATGTATTCCTTGGACATTCACATTGACGATGAAACACAAAAATCGCATCGGAATTAATTACAAAAGGCACAATGCCGTCATAAGTACAAGAATAGAGACTCTTCTTACAGTCGGTGCTTTGAGCATTCCCTGTGAGACCAGTATTAGTTTCCGATACACCACTGCAGGTTCAATGCATTCCTTGGACCTTCATATTGACGATGAAACACGGAAATCGCATCGGAATTAAATACAAAAGGCACAATGCCGTCTTAAGTACAAGAATAGAGACTCTTCTTACACTCGGTGCTATGAGCCTTCCCTGTGAGACCAGTATTAGTTTCCGATACACCACTGCAGGTTCAGTGTATTCCTTGGACCTTCACATTGACGATGAAACACAGAAATAGCATCGGAATTAAATACAAAAGGCGCAATGCCGCCTTAAGTACAAGAATAGAGACTCTTCTTATAGTCGGTGCTTTGAGTATTCCCTGTGAGACCAGTATTAGATTCCGATACACCTCAGCAGGTTCAATGTATTCCTAGGACCTTCACATTGACGATGAAACACAGAAATCACATCGGAATTAAATACAAAAGGCACAATGTTGCCTTAAGTACAAGAATACACACTCTTCTTACAGTCGGAGCTTTGAGCATTCCCTGTGAGACCAGTATTAGTTTCCGATACACCACTGCAGGATCAATGTATTCCTTGGACCTTCACATTGACGATGAAACACAGAAATCGCATCGGAATTAGATACAAAAGGCACAATGCCGCATTAAGTACAAGAATAGAGACTCTTCTTACAGTCGGTGCTTTGTGCATTTCCTGTGAGACCAGAATTAGTTACCGATACACCACTGCAGGTTCAATGTATTCCTTGGACCTTCACATTGACGATGAAACACAAAAATCGCATCGGAATGAAATACAAAAGGCAAACTGCCGCGTACGTACAAGAATAGAGTCTCTTCTTACAGTCGGTGCTTTCAGCATTCCCTGTGAGACCAGTATTAGTTTCCGATACATCTCAGCAAGTTCAATGTATTCCTAGGACCTTCACATTGACGATGAAACACAGCAATCGCATCGGAATTAAATACAAAAGGCACAATGTCGCCTTAATTACAAGAATAGAGACTCTTTTTACATTCGGTGCTTCGAGCATTCCTTGTGAGACCAGTATTAGTTTCTGATACACCACTGCAGGTTCAATGTATTCCTTGGACCTTCACATTGACGATGAAACACAGATATCGCATCGGAATTTAATACAAAAGGCGCAATGCCGCCTTAAGTACAAGTAGAGAAACTCTTCTTACAGTCTGTGATTTGAGCATGCCCTGTGAGACCAGTATTAGTTTCTGATACACCATTGCAGGTTCAATGTATTGCTTGGACCTTCACATTGACGATGAAACACAGAAATCGCATCGGAGTTAAATACAAAAGGCACAATGGCACCTTAAGTGCAAGAATAGAGACTCTTCTTACTGTCGGTGCTTTAAGAATTCCCTGTGAGACCAGTATTAGTTTCCGATACACTACTGCAGGTTCAATGTATTCCTTGGACCTTCACATTGACGTTGAAACACAGAAATCGCATCGGAATTAAATACAAAAGGCGCATCAGCCTTACGTAAAAGAATAGAGACTCTTCTTACGGTCGGTGCTTTGAGCATTCCCTGTGAGACCAGTATGAGTTTCTGATGCACCACTGCAGGTTCGATGTATTCCTTGGACCTTCACATTGACGATGAAATACAGAAATCGCATCGGAATTAATTACAAAAGGCACAATGCCATCATAAGTACAAGAATAGAGACTCTTCTTACAGTCTGTGCTTTGAGCATTCCCTGTGAGACCAGTATTAGTTTCCGATACACCACTGCAGGTTCAATGTATTCCTTGGCCCATCACATTGACGATGAAACACAGAAATCGCATCGGAATTAAGTACGAAAGGTGCAATGTCGCCTTAAGTACAAGAATAGAGACTCTTCTTTCAGTCGATGCTTTGAACATTCCCTGTGAGACCAGTATTAGTTTCCGATACACCACTGCAGGTTCAATGTATTCCTTGGACCTTCACATTGACGATGAAACACAGAAATCGCATCGGAATTAAATCCAAAAGGCGCAATGCCACCTTAAGTACAATAATAGAGACTCTTCATACAGTCGGTGCTTTGAGCATTCCCTTTGAGACCAGTATTAGTTTCTGAAACACCACTGCAGGTTCAATGTATTCCTTGGAGCTTCACATTGCCGATGAAACACAGAAATCGAATCGGAGTTAAATACAGAAGGCACAATGCCGCTATAATTACAAGAACAGATACTCTTCTTACAATCGGTGCCTTGAGCATTCCCTATGAGACCAGTATTAGTTTCCGATACACCACTGCAGGTTCAATGCGTTCCTTGGACCTTCACATTGACGATGAAACACAGAAATCGCATCGGAATTTAATACAAAAGGCGCAATGCCGCCTGAAGTACAAGAATAGAGACTCTTCTTACAGTCGGTGGTTTGAGCATTCCCTGTGAGACCAGTATTAGTTTCCGATACACCACTGCAGGTTCAATGTAGTCCATGGACATTCATATTGACGATGAAACACAGAAATCGCATCGGAATTAAATTGAAAAGGCGCAATGCCGCCTTAAGCACAAGAATAGAGACTCTTCTTACAGTCGGTGCTTTGAGCATTCCCTGTGAGACCAGTATTAGATTTCGACACACCACTGCAGGTTCAATGTATTCCTTCGACCTTCACATTGACGATGAAACACAGAAATCGCATCGGAATTAAATACAAAAGGCACAATGCCGTCTTAAGTTCAAGAATAGAGACACTTCTTACAGTCGGTGCTTTCACCATACCCTGTGAGACCAGTTTTAGTTTCCTATACACCACTGCACGTTCAATGTATTCCTTGGACCATCACATTGACGATGAAACACAGAAATCGCATCGGAATTAAATACAAAAGGCACAATGTCGCCTTAAGTACAAGACTAGACACTCTTCTTACAGTCGGTGCTTTGAGCATTTCCTGTGAGACCAGTATTAGTTTCCGATACACCACTGCACGTTCAATGTATTCCTTGGACCTTCACATTGACGATGAGACACAGAAATCGCATCGGAATTAAATACAAAAGGCACAATGCCGTCTTAAGTACAAGAATAGAGACTCTTCTTAAAGTCGGTGCTTTCAGCATTCCCTGTGAGACCAGTATTAGATTTCGACACACCTCAGCAGGTTCAATGTATTCCTAGGACCTTCACATTGACGATGAAACACAGAAATCGCATCGGAATTAAATACAAAAGGCACAATGTCGCCTTAAGTACAAGACTAGACACTCTTCTTACAGTCGGTGCTTTGAGCATTTCCTGTGAGACCAGTATTAGTTTCCGATACACCACTGCACGTTCAATGTATTCCTTGGACCTTCACATTGACGATGAGACACAGAAATCGCATCGGAATTAAATACAAAAGGCACAATGCCGTCTTAAGTACAAGAATAGAGACTCTTCTTACAGTCGGTGCTTTGAGCATTCCCTGTGAGACCAGTATAAGTTTCCGATACACCACTGCAGGTTCAATGTATTCCTTGGACCTTCACATTGACGATGAAACGCAGAAATCGCATTGGAATTAATTACAAAAGGCACAATGCCGCCTTAAGTTCAAGAATAGAGACTCTTCTTACAGTCGGTGCGTTGAGTATTCCCAGTGAGACCAGTATTAGATTCCGACACACCACTGCAGGTTCAATGTATTCCTTGGACCTTCACATTGACGATGAAACGCAGAAATCGCATCGGAATTAAATACAAAAGGCACAATGCCGTCTTAAGTACAAGAATAGAGACTCTTCTTACAGTCGCTGCTTTCAGCATTCCCTGTGAGACCTGTATTAGTTTCCGATACACCTCAGCAGGTTCAATGTATTCCTAGGACCTTCACATTGACGATGAAACACAGAAATCGCATCGGAATTAAATACAAAAGGCACAATGTCGCCATAAGTACAAGAATTGAGACTCATCTTACAGTCGGTGCTTTGAGCATTCCCTGTGAGACCAGTATCAGTTTCCGATACACCACTGCAGGTTCAATGTATTCCTTGGACCTTCACATTGACGATGAAACGTAGAAATCGCATCGGAATTAATTACAAAAGGCGCAATGCCGCCTTAAGTACAAGAATAGAGAGTCTTCTTACAGTCGGTGCTTTGAACATTCCCTGTGAGACCAGTATTAATTTCTTATACACCACTGCAGTTTCAATGTATTCCTTGCACCTTTACATTGACGATGAAACACAGAAATCGCATCGGAGTTAAATACAGAAGGCACAATTCCGCCTTAATTACAAGAACAGAGACTCTTCTTACAATCGGTGCCTTGAGCATTCCCTATGAGACCAGTATTAGTTTCCGATACACCTCAGCAGGTTCAGTGTGTTCCTTGGACCTTCACATTGACGATGAAACACAGATATCGCATCGGAATTAATTACAAAAGGCACAATGCCGTCATAAGTACAAGAATAGAGACTCTCCTTACAAACGGTGCATTGAGCATTCCCTGTGAGACCAGTATTAGTTTCCGATACATCACTGCACGTTCTATGTATTCCTTGGACCTTCACATTGACGATGAAACACAGATATCGCATAGGAATTAAATACAAAAGGCACAATGCCGTCTTAAGTACAAGAATAGAGACTCCTCTTACAGTCGGTGCTTTCAGCATTCCCTATGAGACCAGTATTAGATTTCGACACACCACTGCAGGTTCAATGTATTCCTTCGACCTTCACATTGACGATGAAACACAGAAATCACATCGGAATTAAATACAAAAGGCACAATGCCGTCTTAAGTACAAGAATAGAGACACTTTTTACAGTCGGTGTTTTCACCATTCCCTGTGAGACCAGTATTAGTTTGCGATACACCACTGCACGTTCAATGTATTCCTTGGACCATCACATTGACGATGAAACACAGAAATCGCATCGGAATTAAATACAAAAGGCACAATGCCGTCTTAAGTACAAGAATAGAGACTCTTCTTACAGTCGGTGCTTTCAGCATTCCCTGTGAGACCAGTATTAGATTTCGACACACCTCAGCAGGTTCAATGTATTCCTAGGACCTTCACATTGACGATGAAACACAGAAATCGCATCGGAATTAAATACAAAAGGCACAATGTCGCCTTAAGTAAGGGACTAGACACTCTTCTTACAGTCGGTGCTTTGAGCATTCCCTGTGAGACCAGTATTAGTTTCCGATACACCACTGCACGTTCAATGTATTCCTTGGACCTTCACATTGACGATGAAACATAGAAATCGCATCGGAATTAAATACAAAAGGCACAATGCCGTCTTAAGTACAAGAATAGAGACTCTTCTTACAGTCGGTGCTTTGAGCATTCCCTGTGAGACCAGTATTAGTTTCCGATACACCACTGAAGGTTCAATGTATTCCTTGGACCTTGACATTGACGATGAAACACAGAAATCGCATCGGAGTTATATAAAAAAGGCACAGTGCCGCATTAAGTACATGAATAGAGACACTTCTTACTGTCGGTGATTTGAGAATTCACTGTGAGACCAGTATTAGTTTCCGACACACCACTGCAGGTTCAATGTATTCCTTGGACCTTCACACTGACGTTGAAACACAGAAATCGCATCGGAATTAAATACAAAAAGCGCAATGCCGCCTTAAGTACAAGAATAGAGACTCTTCATACAGTCGGTGCTTTGAGCATTCCCTGTGAGACCAGTATTAGTTTCTGATACACCACTGCAGGTTCAATGTATTCCTTGGACCTTCACATTGACGATGAAACACAGAAATCGCATCGGAATTAATTACAAAAGGCACAATGCCGTCATAAGTACAAGAATAGAGACTCTTCTTACAGTCGGTGATTTGAGCATTCCCTGTGAGACCAGTATTAGTTTCCGATACACCATTGCAGGTTCAATGCATTCCTTGGACCTTCACATTGACGATGAAACACATAAATCGCATCGGAATTAAATACAAAAGGCACAATGTCGCATTAAGTACAAGAATAGTGACTCTTCTTACAGTCGGTGCTTTGAGCATTCCCTGTGAGACCAGAATTAGTTTCCGATACACCACTGCAGGTTCAATGTATTCCTTGGACCTTCACATTGACGATGAAACGTAGAAATCGCATCGGAATTAATTACAAAAGGCGCAATGCCACCTTAAGTACAATAATAGAGACTCTTCATACAGTCGGTGCTTTGAGCATTCCCTTTGAGACCAGTATTAGTTTCTGAAACACCACTGCAGGTTCAATGTATTCCTTGGAGCTTCACATTGCCGATGAAACACAGAAATCGCATCGGAATAAAATACAAAAGGCAAACTGCCGCGTAAGTACAAGAATAGAGACTCTTCTTACAGTCGGTGCTTTGAGCATTCCCTGTGAGACCAGTATTAGTTTCCGATACACCACTGCACGTTCAATGTATTCCTTGGACCTTCACATTGACGATGAAACACAGAAATCGCATCGGAATTAAATACAAAAGGCACAATGCCGTCTTAAGTACAAGAATAGAGACTCTTCATTCAGTCGGTGCTTTGAGCATTCCCTGTGAGACCAGTATTAGGTTCTGATACTCCACTGCAGGTTCAATGTATTCCTTGGACCTTCACATTGACGATGAAACACAGAAATCGCATCGGAATTAATTACAAAAGGCACAATGCCGTCATAAGTACAAGAATAGAGACTCTTCTTACAGTCGGTGATTTGGGCATTCCCTGTGAGACCAGTATTAGTTTCCGATACACCACTGCAGGTTCAATGCATTCCTTGGACCTTCACATTGACGATGAAACACAGAAATCGCATCGGAATTAAATACAAAAGGCACAATGCCGTCTTAAGTACAAGAATAGAGACTCTTCTTACAGTCGGTGCTATGAGCATTCCCTGTGAGACCAGTATTAGGTTCCGATACACCACTGCAGGTTCAATGTATTCCTTGGACCTTCACATAGACGATGAAGCACAGAAATCGCATCGGAATTAAATACAAAAGGCGCAATGACGACTTAAGTACAAGAATAGAGACTCTTCTTTTAGTCGGTGCTTTGAGTATTCCCTGTGAGACCAGTATTAGATTCCGGTACACCTCAGCAGGTTCAATGTATTCCTAGGACCTTCACATTGACGATGAAACACAGAAATCGCATCGGAATTAAATACAAAAGGCACAATGTTGCCTTAAGTACAAGAATACACACTCTTCTTACAGTCGGTGCTTTGAGCATTCCCTGTGAGACCAGTATTAGTTTCCGATACACCACTGCAGGAGCAGTGTATTCCTTGGACCTTCACATTGACGATGAAACACAGAAATCGCATCGGAATTAAATACAAAAGGCACAATGCCGCATTAAGTACAAGAATAGAGACTCTTCTTACAGTTGGTGCTTTGAGCATTTCCTGTGAGACCTGAATTAGTTTCCGATACACCACTGCAGGTTCAATGTATTCCTTGGACCTTCACATTGACGACGAAACACAGTAATCGCATCGGAATGAAATACAAAAGGCAAACTGCCCCGTACGTACAAGAATAGAGACTCTCTTACAGTCGGTGCTTTCAGCATTCCCTGTGAGACCAGTATTAGTTTCCGATACACCTCAGCAGGTTCAATGTATTCCTACGACCTTCACATTGACGATGAAACACAGAAATCGCATCGGAATTAAATACAAAAGTCACAATGTCGCCTTAAGTACAAGAATAGAGACTCTTCTTACACTCGGTGCTTTGAGCATTCCCTGTGAGACCAGTACTAGTTTCTGATACACCACTGCAGGTTCAATGTATTCCTTGGACATACACATTGACGATGAAACACAGAAATCGCATCGGAATTAAATACAAAAGGCACAATGTGTCCTTCAGTACAAGAATAGACACTCTTCTTACAGTCGGTGCATTGAGCATTCCCTGTGAGACCAGTATTAGTTTCCGATACACCACTGCAGGTTCAATATATTCCTTGGACCTTCACATTGACGATGAAACACATAAATCGCATCGGAATTAAATACAAAAGGCACAATGCCGCATTAAGTACAAGAATAGAGACTATTCTTACAGTCGGTGCTTTGAGCATTCCCTGTGAGACCAGTATTAGTTTCCGAAACACCACTGTAGGTTAAATGCATTCCTTGGACCTTCACATTGACGATGAAACACAGAAATCGCATCGGAATTAAATACAAAAGGCACAATGCCGTCTTAAGTACAAGAATAGAGACTCTTCTTACAGTCGGTGCTATGAGCCTTCCCTGTGAGACCAGTATTAGTTTCCGATACACCACTGCAGGTTCAATGTATTCCTTGGACCTTCACATTGACGATGACACACAGAAATCGCATCGGAATTAAATACAAAAGGCGCAATGCCGCCTTAAGTACAAGAATAGAGACTCTTCTTATAGTCGGTGCTTTGAGTATTCCCTGTGAGACCAGTATTAGATTCCGATACACCTCAGCAGGTTCAATGTATTCCTAGGACATTCACATTGACGATGAAACACAGAAATCGCATCGGAATTAAATACAAAAGGTACAATGTTGCCTTAAGTACAAGAATACACACTCTTCTTACAGTCGGTGCTTTGAGCATTTCCTGTGAGACCAGAATTAGTTTCCGATACACCACTGCAGGTTCAATGTATTCCTTGGACCTTCACATTGACGATGAAACACAGAAATCGCATCGGAATGAAATACAAAAGGCAAACTGCCACGTACGTACAAGAAAAGAGTCTCTTCTTACAGTCGGTGCTTTCAGCATTCCCTGTGAGACCAGTATTAGTTTCCAATACACCTCAGCAGGTTCAATGTATTCCTAGGACCTTCACATTGACGATGAAACACAGCAATCGCATCGGAATTAAATACAATAGGCACAATGTCGCCTTAAGTACAAGAATAGAGACTCTTCTTACACTCGGTGCTTTGAGCATTCCCTGTGAGACCAGTATTAGTTTCTGATACACCACTGCAGGTTCAATGTATTCCTTGGACCTTCACATTGACGATGAAACACAGATATCGCATCGGAATTAAATACAAAAGGCGCAATGCCGCCTTAAGTACAAGTATAGAGACTCTTCTTACAGTCGGTGATTTGA
Source organism: Schistocerca serialis cubense (assembly GCF_023864345.2). NCBI lineage: Eukaryota > Metazoa > Arthropoda > Insecta > Orthoptera > Acrididae > Schistocerca > Schistocerca serialis. Next base: position 1,065,402,038 of record NC_064640.1, read on the forward strand.
GCATTCCCTGTGAGACCAGTATTAGTTTCTGATACACCACTGCAGGTTCAATGTATTGCTTGGACCTTCACATTGACGATGAAACACAGAAATCGCATCGGAGTTAAATACAAAAGGCACAATGGCACCTTAAGTACAAGAATAGAGACTCTTCTTACTGTCGGTGCTTTAAGAATTCCCTGTGAGACCAGTATTAGTTTCCGATACACTACTGCAGGTTCAATGTATTCCTTGGACCTTCACATTGACGTTGAAACACAGAAATCGCATCGGAATTAAATACAAAAGGCGCATCAGCCATAGGTAAAAGAATAGAGACTCTTCTTACGGTCGGTGCTTTGAGCATTCCCTGTGAGACCAGTATTAGTTTCTGATACACCACTGCAGGTTCGATGTATTCCTTGGACCTTCACATTGACGATGAAACACAGAAATCGCATCGGAATTAATTACAAAAGGCACAATGCCATCATAAGTACAAGAATAGAGACTCTTCTTACAGTCTGTGCTTTGAGCATTCCCTGTGAGACCAGTATTAGTTTCCGATACACCACTGCAGGTTCAACGTATTCCTTGGCCCATCACATTGACGATGAAACACAGAAATCGCATCGGAATTTAATACAAAAAGCGCAATGCCGCCTTAAGTACAAGAATAGAGACTCTTCTTACAGTCGGTGCTTTGAGCATTCCCTGTGAGACCAGTATTAGTTTCCGATACACCACTGCAGGTTCAATGTATTCCATGGACATTCATATTGACGATGAAACACAGAAATCGCATCGGAATTAAATTGAAAAGGCGCAATGCCGCCTTAAGCACAAGAATAGAGACTCTTCTTACAGTCGGTGCTTTGAGCATTCCCTGTGAGACCAGTATTAGTTTCCGATACACCTCAGCCGGTTCAGTGTATTCCTAGGACCTTCACATTGACGATGAAACTCAGAAATCGCATCGGAATTAATTACAAAAGGCACAATGACGTCATAAGTACAAGAATAGAGACTCTCCTTACAGACGGTGCATTGAGCATTCCCTGTGAGACCAGTATTAGTTTCCGATACACCACTGCAGGTTCAATGTACTCCTTTGACCTTCACATTGACGATGAAACACAGAAATCGCATCGGAATTAAATACAAAAGGCACAATGCCTTCTTAAGTACAAGAATAGAGACACTTCTTCCAGTCGGTGCTTTCAGCATTCCCTGTGAGACCAGTATTAGATTTCGACACACCACTGCTGGTTCAATGTATTCCTTCGACCTTCACATTGACGATGAAACACAGAAATCGCATCGGAATTAAATACAAAAGGCACAATGCCGTCTTAAGTACAAGAATAGAGACACTTCTTACAGTCGGTGCTTTCACCATTCCCTGTGAGACCAGTATTAGTTTCCGATACACCGCTGCACGTTCAATGTATTCCTTGGACCATCACATTGACGATGAAACACAGAAATCGCATCGGAATTAAATACAAAAGGCACAATGCCGTCTTAAGTACAAGAATAGAGACTCTTCTTACAGTCGGTGCTTTCAGCATTCCCTGTGAGACCAGTATTAGATTTCGACACACCTCAGCAGGTTCAATGTATTCCTAGGACCTACACATTGACGATGAAACACAGAAATCGCATCGCAATTAAATACAAAAAGCACAATGTCGCCTTAAGTACAAGACTAGACACTCTTCTTACAGTCGGTGCTTTGAGCATTCCCTGTGAGACCAGTATTAGTTTCCGATATAAAACTGGACGTTCAATGTATTCCTTGGACCTTCACATTGACGATGAAACACAGAAATCGCATCGGAATTAAATACAAAAGGCACAATGCCGTCTTAAGTAGAAGAATAGAGACTCATCTTACAGTCGGTGCTTTCAGCATTCCCTGTGAGACCAGTATTAGTTTCTGATAGACCTCAGCAGGTTCAATGTACTCCTAGGACCTTCACATTGACGATGAAACACAGAAATCGCATCGGAATTAAATACAAAAGCCACAATGTCGCCCTAAGTACAAGAATAGACAATCTTCTTACAGTCGGTGCTTTGAGCATTCCCTGTGAGACGAGTATTAGTTTCCGATACACCACTGCAGGTTCAATGTATTCCTTGGACCTTCACATTGACAATGAAACGCAGAAATCGCATTGGAATTAATTACAAAAGGCACAATGCCGCCTTAAGTACAAGAATAGAGTCTCTTCTTACAGTCGGTGCGTTGAGTATTCCCAGTGAGACCAGTATTAGATTCTGACACACCACTGCAGGTTCAATGTATTCCTTGGACCTTCACATTGACGATGAAACACAGAAATCGCATCGGAATTAAATACAAAAGGCACAATGCCGTCTTAAGTACAAGAATAGAGACTCTTCTTACAGTCGGTGCTTTCAGCATTCCCTGTGAGACCAGTATTAGTTTCCGATACACCTCAGCAGGTTCAATGTATTCCTAGGACCTACACATTGACGATGAAACACAGAAATCGCATCGGAATTAATTACAAAAGGCACAATGACGTCATAAGTACAAGAATAGAGACTCTCCTTACAGACGGTGCATTGAGCATTCCCTGTGAGACCAGTATTAGTTTCCGATACACCACTGCAGGTTCAATGTACTCCTTTGACCTTCACATTGACGATGAAACACAGAAATCGCATCGGAATTAAATACAAAAGGCACAATGCCTTCTTAAGTACAAGAATAGAGACACTTCTTCCAGTCGGTGCTTTCAGCATTCCCTGTGAGACCAGTATTAGATTTCGACACACCACTGCTGGTTCAATGTATTCCTTCGACCTTCACATTGACGATGAAACACAGAAATCGCATCGGAATTAAATACAAAAGGCACAATGCCGTCTTAAGTACAAGAATAGAGACACTTCTTACAGTCGGTGCTTTCACCATTCCCTGTGAGACCAGTATTAGTTTCCGATACACCACTGCACGTTCAATGTATTCCTTGGACCATCACATTGACGATGAAACACAGAAATCGCATCGGAATTAAATACAAAAGGCACAATGCCGTCTTAAGTACAAGAATAGAGACTCTTCTTACAGTCGGTGCTTTCAGCATTCCCTGTGAGACCAGTATTAGATTTCGACACACCTCAGCAGGTTCAATGTATTCCTAGGACCTACACATTGACGATGAAACACAGAAATCGCATCGCAATTAAATACAAAAAGCACAATGTCGCCTTAAGTACAAGACTAGACACTCTTCTTACAGTCGGTGCTTTGAGCATTCCCTGTGAGACCAGTATTAGTTTCCGATATAAAACTGGACGTTCAATGTATTCCTTGGACCTTCACATTGACGATGAAACACAGAAATCGCATCGGAATTAAATACAAAAGGCACAATGCCGTCTTAAGTAGAAGAATAGAGACTCATCTTACAGTCGGTGCTTTCAGCATTCCCTGTGAGACCAGTATTAGTTTCCGATAGACCTCAGCAGGTTCAATGTACTCCTAGGACCTTCACATTGACGATGAAACACAGAAATCGCATCGGAATTAAATACAAAAGCCACAATGTCGCCCTAAGTACAAGAATAGACAATCTTCTTACAGTCGGTGCTTTGAGCATTCCCTGTGAGACGAGTATTAGTTTCCGATACACCACTGCCGGGTCAATGTATTCCTTGGACCTTCACATTGACGATGAAACACAGAAATCGCATCGGAATAAAATACAAAAGGCAAACTGCCGCGTAAGTACAAGAATAGAGACTCTTCTTACAGTCGGTGCTTTGAGCATTCCCTGTGAGACCAGTATTAGTTTCCGATGCACCTCAGCAGGTTCAATGTATTCCTAGGACCTTCACATTGACGATGAACACAGAAATCGCATCGGAATTAAATACAAAAGGCACAATGCCGCCTTAAGTACAAGAATAGAGACTCTTCTAACAGTCGGTGCTTTGAGCATTCCCTATGAGACCAGAATTAGTTTCCGATACACCACTCCAGGATCAAAGTATTCCTTGGACCTTCACATTGACAAAGAAACACAGAAATCGCATCGGAATGAAATCCAAAAGGCAAACTGCCGCGTAAGTACAAGAATAGAGACTCCTCTTACAGTCGGTGCTTTCAGCATTCCCTGTGAGACCAGTATTAGTTTCCGATACACCTCAGCAGGTTCAATGTATTCCTAGGACCATCACATTGACGACGAAACACAGAAATCGCATCGGAATTAAATACAAAAGGCACAATGTCGCCATAAGTACAAGAAATGAGACTCATCTTACAGTCGGTGCTTTGAGCATTCCCTGTGAGACCAGTATCAGTTCCGATACACCACTGCAGGTTCAATGTATTCCTTGGAACTTCACATTGACGATGAAACGCAGAAATCGCATCGGAATTAATTACAAAAGGCGCAATGCCGCCTTAATTACAAGAATAGAGACTCTTCTTACAGTCGGTGCTTTGAACATTCCCTGTGAGACCAGTATTAGTTTCTTATACACCACTGCAGGTTCAATGTATTCCTTGCACCTTTACATTGACGATGAAACACAGAAATCGCATCGGAGTTAAATACAGAAGGCACAATGCCGCCTTAATTACAAGAACAGAGACTCCTCTTACAATCGGTGCCTTGAGCATTCCCTATGAGACCAGTATTAGTTTCCGATACACCACTGCAGGTTCAATGTGTTCCTTGGACCTTCACATTGACGATGAAACACAGAAATCGCATCGGAATTTAATACAAAAGGCGCAATGGCGCCTTAAGTACAAGAATAGAGACTCTTCTTACAGTCGGTGCTTTGAGCATTCCCTGTGAGACCAGTATTAGTTTCCGATACACCACTGCAGGTTCAATGTATTCCATGGACATTCATATTGACGATGAAACACAGAAATCGCATCAGAATTAAATTGAAAAGGCGCAATGCCGCCTTAAGCACAAGAATAGAGACTCTTCTTACAGTCGGTGATTTGAGCATTCCCTGTGAGACCAGTATTAGTTTCCGATACACTTCAGCAGGTTCAGTGTATTCCTAGGACCTTCACATTGACGATGAAACACAGAAATCGCATCGGAATTAATTACAAAAGGCACAATGCCGTCATAAGTACAAGAATAGAGACCCTCCTTACAGACAGTGCATTGAGCATTCCCTGTGAGACCAGTATTAGTTTCCGATACACCACTGCAGGTTCAATGTATTCCTTGCACCTTTACATTGACGATGAAACACAGAAATCGCATCGGAATGAAATACAAAAATCAAACTGCCGCGCAAGTACAAGAATAGAGACTCTTCTTACAGTCGGTGCTTTCAGCATTCCCTGTGAGACCAGTATTAGATTTCGACACACCACTGCAGGTTCAATGTATTCCTTCGACCTTCACATTGACGATGAAACACAGAAATCGCATCGGAATTAAATACAAAAGGCACAATGTGGCATAAGTACAAGAATAGACACTCTTCTTACAGTCGGTGCTTTGAGCATTCCCTGTGAAACCAGTATTAGTTTCCGATACACCACTGCAGGTTCAATATATTCCTTGGACCTTCACATTGACGATGAAACACATAAATCGCATCGGAATTAAATACAAAAGGCACAATGCCGCATTAAGTACAAGAATAGAGACTCTTCTTACAGTCGGTGCTTTGAGCATTCCCTGTGAGACCAGAATTAGTTTCCGATACACCACTGCCGGGTCAATGTATTCCTCGGACCTTCACATTGACGATGAAACACAGAAATCGCATCGGAATAAAATACAAAAGGCAAACTGCCACGTAAGTACAAGAATAGAGACTCTTCTTACAGTCGGTGCTTTGAGCATTCCCTGTGAGACCAGTATTAGTTTCCGATGCACCTCAGCAGGTTCAATGTATTCCTAGGACCTTCACATTGACGATGAACACAGAAATCGCATCGGAATTAAATACAAAAGGCACAATGCCGCCTTAAGTACAAGAATAGAGACTCTTCTAACAGTCGGTGCTTTGAGCATTCCCTGTGAGACCAGAATTAGTTTCCGATACACCACTCCAGGTTCAAAGTATTCCTTGGACCTTCACATTGACAAAGAAACACAGAAATCGCATCGGAATGAAATCCAAAAGGCAAACTGCCGCGTAAGTACAAGAATAGAGACTCCTCTTACAGTCGGTGCTTTCAGCATTCCCTGTGAGACCAGTATTAGTTTCCGATACACCTCAGCAGGTTCAATGTATTCCTAGGACCATCACATTGACGACGAAACACAGAAATCGCATCGGAATTAAATACAAAAGGCACAATGTCGCCATAAGTACAAGAATTGAGACTCATCTTACAGTCGGTGCTTGGAGCATTCCCTGTGAGACCAGTATCAGTTCCGATACACCACTGCAGGTTCAATGTATTCCTTGGAACTTCACATTGACGATGAAACGCAGAAATCGCATCGGAATTAATTACAAAAGGCGCAATGCCGCCTTAATTACAAGAATAGAGACTCTTCTTACAGTCGGTGCTTTGAACATTCCCTGTGAGACCAGTATTAGTTTCTTATACACCACTGCAGGTTCAATGTATTCCTTGCACCTTTACATTGACGATGAAACACAGAAATCGCATCGGAGTTAAATACAGAAGGCACAATGCCGCCTTAATTACAAGAACAGAGACTCCTCTTACAATCGGTGCCTTGAGCATTCCCTATGAGACCAGTATTAGTTTCCGATACACCACTGCAGTTTCAATGTGTTCCTTGGACCTTCACATTGACGATGAAACACAGAAATCGCATCGGAATTTAATACAAAAGGCGCAATGGCACCTTAAGTACAAGAATAGAGACTCTTCTTACAGTCGGTGCTTTGAGCATTCCCTATGAGACCAGTATTAGTTTCCGATACACCACTGCAGGTTCAATGTATTCCATGGACATTCATATTGACGATGAAACACAGAAATCGCATCGGAATTAAATTGAAAAGGCGCAATGCCGCCTTAAGCACAAGAATAGAGACTCTTCTTACAGTCGGTGATTTGAGCATTCCCTGTGAGACCAGTATTAGTTTCCGATACACTTCAGCAGGTTCAGTGTATTCCTAGGACCTTCACATTGACGATGAAACACAGAAATCGCATCGGAATGAAATACAAAAATCAAACTGCCGCGCAAGTACAAGAATAGAGACTCTTCTTACAGTCGGTGCTTTCAGCATTCCCTGTGAGACCAGTATTAGATTTCGACACACCACTGCAGGTACAATGTATTCCTTCGACCTACACATTGACGATGAAACACAGAAATCGCATCGGAATGAAATACAAAAGGCACAATACCGTCTTAAGTACAAAAATAAAGACACTTCTTACAGTCGGTGCTTTCACCATTCCCTGTGAGACCAGTATTAGTTTCCGATACACCACTGCACGTTCAATGTATTCCTTGGACCATCACATTAACGATGAAACACAGAAATCGCATCGGAATTAAATACAAAAGGCACAATGCTGTCTTAAGTACAAGAATAGAGGCTCTTCTTACAGTCGGTGTTTTCAGCATTCCCTGTGAGACCAGTATTAGATTTCGACACACCTCAGCAGGTTCAATGTATTCCAAGGACCTTCACATTGACGATGAAACACAGAAATCGCATCGGAATTCAATACAAAAGGCACAATGTCGCCTTAAGTACAACACTAGACACTCTTCTTACAGTCGGTGATTTGAGCATTCCCTGTGAGACCAGTATTAGTTTCCGATACACCACTGCACGTTCATTGTATTCCTTGGACCTTCACATTGACGATGAAACACAGAAATCGCATCGAAATTAAATACAAAAGGCACAATGCCGTCTTAAGTACAAGAATAGAGACTCTTCTTACAGTCGGTGCTTTCAGCATTCCCTGTGAGACCAGTATTAGTTTCCGATAGACCTCAGCAGGTTCAATGTATTCCTAGGACCTTCACATTGACGATGAAACACAGAAATCGCATCGGAATTAAATACAAAAGGCCCAATGTCGCCTTAAGTACAAGAATAGACACTCTTCTTACAGTCGGTGCTTTGAGCATTCCCTGTGAGACGAGTATTAGTTTCCGATACACCACTGAAGGTTCAATGTATTCCTTGGACCTTGACATTGACGATGAAACACAGAAATCGCATCGGAATTAAATACAAAAGGCACAATGCCGCCTTAAGTACAAGAATAGAGACTCTTCTTACAGTCGGTGCTTTGAGCATTCCCTGTGAGACCAGTATTAGTTTCCGATACACCACTGTAGGTTCAATGTATTCCTTGGACCTTCACATTGACGATAAAACGCTGAAATCGCATTGGAATTAATTACAAAAGGCACAATGCCGCCTTAAGTACAAGAATAGAGACTCTTCTTACAGTCGGTGCGTTGAGTATTCCCAGTGAGACCAGTATTAGATTCCGACACACCACTGCAGGTTCAATGTATTCTTTGGACCTTCACATTGACGATGAAACACAGAAATCGCATCGGAATTAAATACAAAAGGCACAATGTGGCCTTAAGTACAAGAATAGAGACTCTTCTTACAGTCGGTGCTTTGAGCATTCCCTGTGAGACCAGTATTAGTTTCCGATACAACACTGCAGGTTCAATATATTTCTTGGCCCTTCACATTGACGATGAAACACATAAATCGCATCGGAATTAAATACAAAAGGCACAATGCCGCATTAAGTACAAGAATTGAGACTCTTCTTACAGTCGGTGCTTTGAGGATTCCCTGTGAGACCAGAATTAGTTTCCGTTACACCACTGCAGGTTCAATGTATTCCTTGGACCTTCACATTGACGATGAAACACAGAAATCGCATCGGAATAAAATACAAAAGGCAAACTGCCGCGTAAGTACAAGAATAGAGACTCTTCTTACAGTCGGTGCTTTGAGCATTCCCTGTGAGACCAGTATTAGTTTCCGATACACCTCAGCAGGTTCAATGTATTCCTAGGACCTTCACATTGACGATGAACACAGAAATCGCATCGGAATTAAATACAAAAGGCACAATGCCGCCTTAAGTACAAGAATAGAGACTCTTCTAACAGTCGGTGCTTTGAGCATTCCCTGTGAGACCAGAATTAGTTTCCGATACACCACTCCAGGTTCAATGTATTCCTTGGACCTTCACATTGACGATGAAACACAGAAATCGCATCGGAATGAAATACAAAAGGCAAACTGCCGCGTAAGTAGAAGAATAGAGACTCTTCTTATAGTCGGTGCTTTCAGCATTCCCTGTGAGACCAGTATTAGTTTCCGATACACCTCAGCAGGTTCAATGTATTCCTAGGACCTTACCATTGACGATGAAACACAGAGATCGCATCGGAATTAAATACAAAAGGCACAATGTCGCCTTAAGTACAAGAATTGAGACTCTTCTTACACTCAGTGCTTTGAGCATTCCCTGTGAGACCAGTATTAGTTTCTGATACACCACTGCACGTTCAATGTATTCCTTGGACCTTCACATTGACGATGAAACACAGAAATCGCACGGGAGTTATATACAAAATGCACAATGCCGCCTTAAGTACAAGAATAGAGACTCTTCTTACTGTCGGTGCTTTGAGAATTCCCTGTGAGACCAGTATTAGTTTCCGACACACCACTGCAAGTTCAATGTATTCCTTGGACCTTCACATTGACGTTGAAACACAGAAATCGCATCGGAATTAAATACAAAAAGTGCAATGCCGCCTTAAGTACAAGAATAGAGACTCTTCATACAGTCGGTGCTTTGAGCATTCCCTGTTAGACCAGTATTAGTTTCTGATACACCACTGCAGGTTCAATGTATTCCTTGGACCTTCACATTGACGATGAAACACAGAAATCGCATCGGAATTAATTACAAAAGCAAAATGCCGTCATAAGTGCAAGAATAGAGACTCTTCTTACAGTCGGTGCTTTGAGCATTCCCTGTGAGACCAGTATTAGTTTCCGATACACCACTGCAGGTTCAATGCATTCCTTGGACCTTCACATTGACGATGAAACACAGAAATCGCATCGGAGTTAAATACAAAAGGCACAATGCCGTCTTAAGTACAAGAATAGAGACTCTTCTTACAGTCGGTGCTATGAGCATTCCCTGTGGGACCAGTATCAGTTTCCGATACACCACTTCAGGTTCAATGTATTGGTTGGACCTTCACATTGACGATGAAACACAGTAATCGCATCGGAGTTAAATACAAAAGGCACAATGCCACCTTAAGTACAAGAATAGAGACTCTTCTTACTGTCGGTGCTTCAAGAATTCCCTGTGAGACCAGTATTAGCTTCCGATACACCACTGCAGGTTCAATGTATTCCTTGGACCTTCACATTGACGTTGAAACACGTAAATCGCATCGGAATTAAATACAAAATGCGCAATGCAGCCTTAAGTAAAAGGATAGAGACTCTTCTTACGGTCGGTGCTTTGAGCATTCCCTGTGAGACCAGTATTAGTTTCTGATACACCACTGCAGGTTCGATGTATTCCTTGGAACTTCACATTGACGATGAAACACAGAAATCGCATCGGAATTAATTACAAAAGGCACAATGCCATCATAACTACAAGAATAGAGTCTCTTCTTACAGTCTGTGCTTTGAGCATTCCCTGTGAGACCAGTATTAGTTACCGATACACCACTGCAGGTTCAATGTATTCCTTGGAACTTCACATTGACGATGAAACACAGAAATTGCATCGGAATTAAATACAAAAGGCGCAATGCCGCCTTAAGTACAAGAACAGACACTCTTCTTACAGTCGTTGCCTTGAGCATTCCCTATGAGACCAGTATTAGTTTCCGATACACCACTGCAGGTTCCATGTGTTCCTTGGACCTTCACATTGACGATGAAACACAGAAATTTTATTTATTTATTTATTTATTTATTGTTCCGTGGGACCACATTTAGGAGAAGTCTCCATGGTCATGGAACGAGTCAATACATGAAATTATAACACGATTGTAGAAACAGATAAAATGAAATATAAGAAACATATTCAGGCGACAAGTCGTTAGTTTAAATAAAGAAATCAAAAATGTACACTGGAATTTGCTTAATTTTGTATCTCTTCCAGGAGCTCCTCGACAGAATAGAAGGAGTGAACCATGAGGAAACTCTTCAGTTTAGACTTAAAAGTGTTTGGGCTACTGCTAAGATTTTTGAGTTCTTGTGGTAGCTTATTGAAAATGGATGCAGCAGAATACTGCACTCCTTTCTGCACAAGAGTCAAGGAAGTGCATTCCACATGCAGATTTGATTTCTGCCGAGTATTAACTGAGTGAAAGCTGCTAACTCTTGGGAATAAGCTAATATTGCTAACAACAAACGACATTAAAGAAAATACATACTGTGAGGGCAATGTCAAAATTCCCAGACTATTGAATAGGGGTCGACAAGAGGTTTTCGAACTTACACCATACATAGCTCGAACAGCCCGTTTTTGAGCCAAAAATACCCTTTTTGAATCAGAAGAATTACCCCAAAAAATAATACCATATGACATAAGCGTATGAAAATATGCGAAGTATACTACTTTTCGTGTTGAAATGTCACTTATTTCAGATACTGTTCTAATGGTAAATAAAGCGGCATTTAGTTTCTGAACAAGATCCTGAACATGGGCTTTCCACAACAGCTTACTATCTATCTGTACGCCTAGGAACTTGAACTGTTCCGTCTCGCTTATAACATGCCCATCCTGTCTGATTAAAATGTCAGTTCTTGTTGAATTGTGGGTTAGAAACTGTAAAAACTGAGTCTTACTGTGATTTAGCATCAAATTATTTTCCACAAGCCACGAACTTATATCATGAACTACATTATTTGATAATGTTTCAATATTACACACAAGATCCTTCACTACCAAGGTGGTGTCATCAGCAAACAGAAATATTTTTGAATCACCTGTAATACTAGAAGGCATATCATTTACATAAATAAGGAACAGCAGTGGCCCCAGCACCGACCCTTGGGGAACGCCCCATTTAACAGTGCCCCATTGGGACTGAACATCATTACCACTCTCAATATTGCGGAGGATTACCTTCTGCTTTCTGTTCTTAAAGTAGGAGGCGAACCAGTTGTAAGCTACTCCCCTTACTCCATAATGTTCCAACTTCTGCAGTAATATTTTGTGGTCAACACAGTCAAAAGCCTTCGTTAAATCAAAGAAAACACCTAACGTTCGCAACCTTTTATTTAATCCGTCCAAAACCTCACAGAGAAAAGAGACTATAGCATTTTCAGTTGTTAAACCGTTTCTAAAACCAAACTGTACATTTGACAGCAAATTATGTGAATTTAAATGCTGCAGTAACCTTGTATATACAACCCTCTCAATAACTTTAGCAAACACTGATGGCATAGAAATAGGTCTATAATTGTCAACATTATCCCCGTCTCCCTTTTTATAAAGTGGCTTCACTACCGAGTACTTTAATCGGTCAGGAAACCGACCACTCCTAAAGGAAAAGTTACAGATATGGCTAAGTACTGAGCTAACATACGTGGAACAATACTTCAGTATTCTGCTAGATACCCCGTCATATCCATGAGAGTTCTTGGTCTTTAGTGATTTAATTATTAACTCAATCTCCCTCTTGTCAGTATCATGGAGGAGCATTTCAGGTAACAGTCTCGGAACACTTTTTTCTAAGAGCGCTATATGATTCCCTGTTGGGACTAGGTTTCTATTTAGTTCACCTGCTATATTCAGAAAGTGATTATTAAGTACTGTACATATATGCGACTTATCAGTAACACGGACATCCCCACTACGCACTGATTCTATATTCTCGACCTGTCTCTGCAGACCAGCCACTTCCTTTACGACTGACCATATGGTTTTAATTTTATCCTGAGACTTAGCTATTCTATCTGCATACCACATACTTTTTGCCTTCCTAATAACTTTTTTAAGCACCTTACAATACTGTTTGTAATGGGCTGCTGCATTTAGATTTTGACTGATTCTAACGTTTTGATATAATTGCCACTTTGTTCTACAAGATATTCTTATCCCTTTAGTCAGCCACCCAGGCTGCCTGTTTGTGCTAGTACCCTGTTTTGAACGTTCTAACGGAAAGCAACTTTCAAAGAGCACGAGAAAAGTCTTGAGGAAAGCATTATATTTATCGTCTACTGTATCAGCACTATAAACATCTTGCCACTCTTGTTCCTTGATAAGGTTTACAAAAGTCTGTACAGCAACTGGATCAGCTTTCCTAAAACGTTGGTAACTATATTTAACATGTGTTGCAGCACAAAAAACTTTTAGACTTAAAATTTGTGCATCATGATCTGAAAGGCCATTCACCTTTTTGCTAACAGAATGCCCTTCTAATAATGACGAATGAACAAAAATATTGTCTATGGTTGTTCTACTGTTCCCTTGCACTCTCGTTGGAAAGAATACGGTTTGCATAAGATTATATGAATTAAGGAGGTCTACCAGCATCCTTTTCCTTGCACAATCACTTATACAATTAATATTGAAGTCACCACATATAACTAACTTTTTGTATTTCCTATAAAGTGAACCAAGAACCTCCTCTAGCTTTAGCAAAAATGTTGTGAAATCGGAGTCTGGGGATCTATAAATAACAACAGTAAGAAGTTTAGCTCCACTAAATTTAACCACACCTGCACAACATTCAAACACCTTTTCGGTGCAGTACTTTGAAACATCAATTGACTCAAATGGGATACCGTTTTTCACATACATGGCCACTCCCCCACACCGCAAAGAGCTCCTAGAAAAGCTGCCAGCCAACCTGTATCCTGGTAAAGGAAGCCTCTGAATTATCTCCTTATTTAAGAAGTGTTCAGATATACCAATAATTTCAGAGTCAACATCTATAAGCAGTTCACTAACTTTATCTCTAATACCTTGTATATTTTGATGAAATATACTAATTCCCTCATTAATCGGATACCCAAGCTTTGTAGAGAGTGGTTTCTTTGTTAGAGAGACTTCCCTTAAGCAGGAATACCTATCAGCTGACTTCAATCTAAAAAAGGTACAGCTCTAACACCCACAACTACCGGAATTTTCCCATGAGTGATCCCACCACCCCCACCTATGCTGTCACCTATAAGTTTTGCCAACCTCCCCTTCCCATACCTGTTGAGGTGCAGGCCATGTCTAGTGAAACCCGTCCTACTGATAGACTCCACCGACACCACTGAAATGTGACTCATGCCTTCTGTCATCAGCGCACCCTCAAGTCTCATGTTATTACGCCTGACGGCTGTATTAAGATGAGGCCGATCGTGACGCTGAAACAGTTCCACGAAATGCACATTCGTGTTGCCAGTCTGAGTGGCTATCTTTTCCAGGTCACCATCTATGTCATACTCCCCATCCCTATCAATACTATTACCAGCCCCACCCACAATCACTACCTGATCCTCTTTAGTAAAATCCCTACATAACCCCCCTATGTTAAAAGTCACCTGAGCCAATCCTGCATTAGGCTTCACAATGCTGGTGACCTGGTACTCACTCCCCAAAACTTCCTGCAACTGCTGACCTACACCTCTACCATGAGAACTACCTAACAGCAGAACCTTCTTCTTTCTCTTAGACTTTGCAACTGTCCTAGCCACCGTAACTGCTGAGGTCTGCTGCATACTTCCTACATCTACAGCTACTAGAGATTCCTCTCCACTAGACTCTGACAGTTGGTCATATCTATTACAAACACCAATAGTAAAACTATCTGAAAATCTCCTTCTCCTAGCATATCTCTTGCCAACAGCCAGCTCCCATTCCCCAACCCCCCTCTCCCTCCTCATCCTATCTAGCTCCTCCTGTGCGTTTTTCAACTGCACCTGAAGGGCACAGATCTTACGCTCCTGCTCCTCTATCAACTTACTCTTGCTACATAACCTACAGTTCCAGGAGAGGATCTCACCAGAATGCCCACTGGCTTCCCCACTGCATTCCCCCCAGTGAAAATACTTCGAACAAGTCTCACACCGCAATCCACTACTCACGAACCTACGGCAAAGCCCACACTTCTCACTCATGGTAAAATTTTACAATTATTGAAACAAGAAAACAACTTTATCTAAGTTCCGCTACTACAATAAGAAGATGTTAAAAACTGACTACAATAATGACAAACTTGCTCTACAAGGGAAGTAACTACTATTATTGACAGTATTAATCAACAACAAATGAGAATATAACAAAATACTAACACAGAAAGAAAATCAAACGTCTAATGGCAGTAACGAAACTGAAAGCAGTTCGCAAAAATTTCTTCTGAAGTTATTTCACCGGAAAACACCAAGAACACCGGTTGAAGACTACTAAAGTTCCTAAATAAACTACTATACACAAACAATTAATTAGTACTTAGCTTTCGATGCGCCGCTACAGCTGCAACTGGTCAGCGCGGAATGTAAACACGGGTAAGGGTTAAGTTGCTCGATATGAAACACTCACAAATATCAGGCCACAACACAAGAAATGCAGAGGTGAATGAAGAAACCACTAATAAGTCACTTATATAGTAAATATTATCACAAAAACAGTTAAAATATATATCTGAAACCTAAAAATAGATGAAAACTTAGAGAGCGATCTCACACGCAGTCACGCGCTTATGACGTCACACCAAAGAATCGCATCGGAATTTAATACAAAAGGCGCAATGCCGCCTTAAGCACAAGAATAGAGACTCTTCTTACAGTCGGTGCTTTGAGCATTCCCTGTGAGGCCAGTATTAGTTGCAGATACACCACTGCAGGTTCAATGTATTCCTTGGACCTTCACATTGACGATGAAACACAGAAATCGCATCCGAATTAAATACAATTGGCACAATGCCGTCTTCAGTACAAGAATAGAGACTCTTCTTACAGTCGGTGCTATGAGCATTCCCTGTGAGACCTGTATTAGGTTCCGATACACCTCTGCAGGTTCAATGTATTCCTTGGACCTTCACATTGACGATGAAACACAGAAATCGCATAGAAATTAAATACAAATCGCACAATGCCGCCTTAAGTACAAGAATTGTGACTCTTCTTACAGTCGGTGTTTTGAGCATTCCCTGTGAGACCAGTATTAGTTTCCGATACACCACTGCAGGTTCAATGTATCCCTTCGACCTTCACATTGACGATGTAACACAGAAATCGCATCTGAATTAAATACAAAAGGCACAATGCCGCCTTAGGTACAAGAATAGAAACTCTTCTTACAGTCGGTGCTTTGAGCATTCCCTGTGAGACCAGGATTAGTTACCGATACACCTCTGCAGGTTCAATGTATTCCTGTGACCTTCACATTGACGAAGAAACACAGAAATCGCATCGGAGTTAAATACAAAAGGCACAATGCCGTCTTAAGTACAAGAATAGAGGCTCTTCTTACTGTCGGTGCCTTGAGCATTCCCTATGAGACCAGTATTAGTTTCCGATACACCACTGCAGGTTCAATGTATTCCTTGGACCTTCACATTGACGATGAAACACAGAAATCGCATCGGAATTAAATACAAAAGGCGCAAAGCCGCCTTAAGTACAAGAATAGAGAATCTTCTTACAGTCGGTGCTTTGGCATTCCCTGTGAGACCAGTATTAGTTTCCGATACACTACTGCTGGTTCAATGTATTCCTTGGACCTTCATAATGACGATGAAACACAGAAATCGCATCGGAATTAAATTGAAAAGGCGCAATGCCGCCTTAAGTACAAGAATAGAGACTCTTCTTACAGTCGGTGCTTTGAGCATTCCCTGTGAGACCAGTATTACTTTCTGATACACCACTGCAGGTTCAATGTATTCCTTGGACCTTCACATTGACGATGAAACACAGAAATCGCATCGGAATTAAGTACAAAAGGCACAATGCCGTCATCAGTACCAGAATAAAGACTCTTCTTACAGTCGGTGCTCTGAGCATTCCCTATGAGACCAGTATTAGTTTCCGATACACCACTGCAGGTTCAATGTGTTCCTTGGACCTTCACATTGACGATGAAACACAGAAATCGCATCGGAATTTAATACAAAAGGCACAATGCCGCCTTAAGTACAAGAATAGAAACTCTTCTTACAGTCGGTGATTTGAGCATTCCCTGTGAGACCAGGATTAGTTACCGATACACCACTGCAGGTTCAATGTATTCCTATGACCTTCACATTGACGAAGAAACACAGAAATCGCATCGGAGTTAAATACAAAAGGCACAATGCCGTCTTAAGTACAAGAATAGAGGCTCTTCTTACAGTCGGTGCTATGAGCATTCCCTGTGAGACCAGTATTAGTTTCCGATACACCACTGCAGGTTCAATGTATACCTTGGACCTTCACATTGACGATGAAACACAGAAAACGCATCGGAATTAAATACAAAAGGCCCAATGCCGCCTTAAGTACAAGAATAGAGACTCTTCTTACAGTCTGTGTTTTGAGCATTCCCTGTGAGACCAGTGTTAGTTTCCGATACACCACTGCAGGTTCAAAGTATTCCTTGGACCTTCACATTGACGATGAAACACAGAATTCGCATCGGAATTAAATTCAAAAGGCACTATGCCATCTTTAGTACAAGAATAGAGACTCTTCTTACAGTCGGTGCTTTGAGCATTCCCTGTGAGACCAGTATTAGTTTCCGATACACCACTGAAGGTTCAATGTATTCCTTGGACCTTGACATTGACGATGAAACACGGAAATCGCATCGGAATGAAATGCAAAAGGCACAATGCCGCCTTAAGTACAAGAATAGAGACTCTTCTTACAGTCGGTGCTTTGAGCATTCCCTGTATGACCAGTATCAGTTTCCAATACACCACTGCAGGTTCAATGTATTCCTTGGACCTTCACATTGACGATGAAACGCAGAAATCGCATTGGAATTAATTACAAAAGGCGCAATGCCGCCTTAAGCACAAGAATAGAGACTCTTCTTACAGTCGGTGCTTTGAGCATTCCCTGTGAGACCAGTATTACATTCTGATACACAACTGCAGGTTCAATGTATTCCTTGGAACTTCACATTGACGATGAAACACAGAAATCGCATAGGAATTAAATACAAATCGCACAATGCCGCCTTAAGTACATGAATTGTGACTCTTCTTACAGTCGGTGCTTTGAGCATTCCCTGTGAGACCAGTATTGGTTTCCGATACACCACTGCAGGTTCAATGTATTCCTTCGACCTTCACATTGACGATGTAACACAGAAATCGCATCTGAATTAAATACAAAAGGCACAATGCCGCCTTAAGTACAAGAACAGAGACTCTTCTTACAGTCGGTGCCTTGAGCATTCCATATGAGACCAGTATTAGTTTCCGATACACCACTACAGGTTTAATGTGTTCCTTGGACCTTCACATTGACGATGAAACACAGAAATCGCATAGGAATTTAATACAAAAGGCGCAATGCCGCCTTAAGTACAAGAATAGATACTCTTCTTACAGTCGGTGCTTTGAGCATTCCCTGTGAGACCAGTATCAGTATCCGATACACCACTGCAGGTTCAATGTATTCCATGGACCTTCATATTGACGATGAAACACAGAAATCGCATCGGAATTAAATTGAAAAGGCGCAATGCCGCCTTAAGCACAAGAATAGAGACTCTTCTTACAGTCGGTGCTTTGAGCATTCCCTGTGAGACCAGAATTAGTTTCCGATACACCACTGCAGGTTCAATGTATTCCTTGGACATTCACATTGACGATGAAACCCAGAAATCGCATCGGAATTAAATACAAAAGGCGCAATGCCACCATAAGTACAAGAATAGAGACTCTTCTTACAGTCGAAGCTTTGAGCATTCCCTGTGAGACCAGTATTAGTTTCCGATACACCACTGCAGGTTCAATGTATTCCTTGGACCTTCACATTGACGATGAAACACAGAAATCGCATCGGAATTAAATACAAGAGACGCAATGCCGCCTTATGTACAAGAATAGAGACTCTTCTTACAGTCGGTGTTTTGAGCATTCCCTGTGAGACCAGTATTAGTTTCTGATACTCCACTGCAGGTTCAATGTATTCCTTGGACCTTCACATTGACGATGAAACACAGAAATCGCATCGGAATTAAAAACAAATGGCACAATGACGCCTTAAGTACAAGAATAGAGACTCTTCTTACAGTCGGTGCTATGAGCATTCCCTGTGAGACCAGTATTAGGTTCCGATACACCACTGCAAGTTCAATGTATTCCTTGGACCTTCTCATTGACGATGAAACACAGATATCGCATCGGAATTAAATACAAAACTCGCAATGCCGCCTTAAGTACAAGAGTAGAGACTCTTCTCACAGTCGGTGCTTTGAGCAATCCCTGTGAGGCCAGTATTAGTTTCCGATACACCTCTGCAGGTTCAATGTAATCCTTGGACCTTCACATTGACGATGAAACGCAGAAATCGCATTGGAATTAATTACAAAAGGCGCAATGCCGCCTTAAGTACAAGAATAGAGACTCTTCTTACAGTCGGTGTTTTGAACATTCCCTGTGAGACCAGTATTAGTTTGTGATACACCACTGCAGGTTCAATGTATTCCTTGGACCCTCACATTGACTATGAAACACAGAAATCGCATCCGAATTAAATACAATTGGCACAATGCCGACTTAAGTACAAGAATAGAGACTCTTCTTACAGTCGGTGCTATGAGCATTCCCTGTGAGACCTGTATTAGTTTCCGATACACCACTGCATGTTCAATGTATTCCTTGGACCTTCACATTGACGATGAACCACAGATATCGCATCGGAATTAAATACAAAATGCGCAATGCCGCCTTAAGTACAAGTATAGAGACTCTTCTTTCAGTCGGTGATTTGAGCATTCCCTGTGAGACCAGAATTAGTCTCTGATTCACCACTGCAGGTTCAATGTATTGCTTGGACATTCACATTGACGATGAAACACAGAAATCGCATCGGAGTTAAATACATAATGCACAATGCCGCCTTAAGTACAAGAATAGAGACTCTTCTTACTGTCGGTGATTTGAGCATTCCCTGTGAGACCAGTATTAGTTTCCGATACACCACTGCAGGTTCAATGTATTCCTTCGACCTTCACAGTGACGTTGAAACACAGAAATCGCATCGGAATTAAATACAAAAGGCGCAATCTCGCCTTAAGTACGAGAATTGAGACTCTTCTTACAGTCGGTGCTTTGAGCATTCCCTGTGAGACCAGTATTCGTTTCCGATACACCACTGCAGGTTCAATGTATTCCTTGGACCTACACATTGACGATGAAACGCAGAAATCGCATTGGAATTAATTACAAAAGGCGCAATGCCGCCTTAAGTACAAGAATAGAGACTCTTCTTACAGTCGGTGCTTTGAACATTCCCTGTGAGACCAGTATTAGTTTGTGATACACCACTGCAGGTTCAATGTATTCCTTGCACCTTTACATTGACAATGAAACACAGAAATGGCATCGGAGTTAAATACAGAAGGCACAATGTCGCCTTAAGTACAAGAACAGAGACTCTTCTTACTGTCGGTGCCTTGAGCATTCCCTGTGAGACCAGTATTCGTTTCCGATACACCACTGCAGGTTCAATGTATTCCTTGGACCTACACATTGACGATGAAACGCAGAAATCGCATTGGAATTAATTACAAAAGGCGCAATGCCGCCTTAAGTACAAGAATAGAGACTCTTCTTACAGTCGGTGCTTTGAGCATTCCCTGTGAGACCAGTATTAGTTTCCGATACACCACTGCAGGTTCAATGTATTCCTTGGACCTTGATAATGACGATGAAACACAGAAATCGCATCGGAATTAAATTGAAAAGGCGCAATGCCACCTTAAGCACAAGAATAGAGACTCTTCTTACAGTCGGTGCTTTGAGCATTCCCTGTGAGACCAGTATTACTTTCTGATACACCACTGCAGGTTCAATGTATTCCTTGGACCTTCACATTGACGATGAAACACAGAAATCGCATCGGAATTAAGTACAAAAGGCACAATGCCGTCATCAGTACAAGAATAAAGACTCTTCTTACAGTCGGTGCTCTGAGCATTCCCTGTGAGACCAGTATTAGTTTCCGATACACCACTGCTGGTTCAATGTATTCCTTGGACATTCACATTGACGACGAAACCCAGAAATCGCATCGGAATTAAATACAAAAGGCGCAATGCCACCTTAAGTACAAGAATAGAGACTCTTCTTACAGTCGATGTTTTGAGAATTCCCTGTGAGACCAGTATTAGTTTCCGATACACCACTGACGGTTCAATGTATTCCTTGGACCTTCACATTGACGATGAAACACAGAAATCGCATCGGAATTAAATACAAAAGACGCAATGCCGCCTTAAGTACAAGAATAGAGACTCTTCTTACAGTCGGTGCCTTGAGCATTCCCTGTGAGACCAGTATTAGTTTCTGATACACCACTGCAGGTTCAATGTATTCCTTGGACCTTCACATTGACGATGAAACACAGAAATCGAATCGGAATTAAAAACAAATGGCACAATGCCGCCTTAAGTACAAGAATAGAGACTCTTCTTACAGTCGGTGCTTTGAGCATTCCCTGTAAGGCCAGCATTAGTTTCTGATACACCACTGCAGGTTCAATGTATTCTTTGGACCTTCACATTGACGATGAAACACAGATATCGCATCGGAATTAAATACTAAATGCGCAATGCCGCCTTAAGTACAAGTATAGAGACTCTTCTTACAGTCGGTGATTTGAGCATTCCCTGTGAGACCAGTATTTGTTTCCGATACACCACTGCAGGTTCAATGTATTGCTTGGACCTTCACATTGACGAAGAAACACAGGAATCGCATCGGAGTTGAATACAAAAGGCACAATGCCGCCTTAAGCACAAGATTAGAGACTCATCTTACTGTCGGTGCTTTGAGCATTCCCTGTGAGACCTGTATTAGTTTCCGATGCACCACTGCAGGTTCAATGTATTCCTTGGACCTTCACATTGACGGTGAAACACAGAAATCGCATCGGAATTAAATACAAAAGGCACAATGCCGTCTTAAGTACAAGAATAGAGACTCTTCTTACAGTCGGTGCTTTGAGCATTCCCTGTGAGACCAGAATTAGTTTCCGATACACCACTGCAGGTTCAATGTATTCCTTGGACATTCACATTGACGATGAAACCCAGAAATCGCATCGGAATTAAATACAAATGGCGCAATGCCACCATAAGTACAAGAATAGAGACTCTTCTTACAGTCGAAGCTTTGAGCATTCCCTGTGAGACCAGTATTAGATTCCGATACACCACTGCAGGTTCAATGTATTCCTTGGACCTTCACATTGACGATGAAACACAGAAATCGCATCGGAATTAAATACAAGAGACGCAATGCCGCCTTAAGTACAAGAATAGAGACTCTTCTTACAGTCGGTGTTTTGAGCATTCCCTGTGAGACCAGTATTAGTTTCTGATACTCCACTGCAGGTTCAATGTATTCCTTGGACCTTCACATTGACGATGAAACACAGAAATCGCATCGGAATTAAAAACAAATGGCACAATGACGCCTTAAGTACAAGAATAGAGACTCTTCTTACAGTCGGTGCTATGAGCATTCCCTGTGAGACCAGTATTAGGTTCCGATACACCACTGCAGGTTCAATGTATTCCTTGGACCTTCTCATTGACGATGAAACACAGATACCGCATCGGAATTAAATACAAAACTCGCAATGCCGCCTTAAGTACAAGAGTAGAGACTCTTCTCACAGTCGGTGCTTTGGGCAATCCCTGTGAGGCCAGTATTAGTTTCCGATACACCACTGCAGGTTCAATGTAATCCTTGGACCTTCACATTGACGATGAAACGCAGAAATCGCATTGGAATTAATTACAAAAGGCGCAATGCCGCCTTAAGTACAAGAATAGAGACTCTTCTTACAGTCGGTGCTTTGAACATTCCCTGTGAGACCAGTATTAGTTTGTGATACACCACTGCAGGTTCAATGTATTCCTTGCACCTTTACATTTACGATGTAACACAGAAATCGCATCTGAATTAAATACAAAAGGCACAATGCCGCCTTAAGTACAAGAACAGAGACTCTTCTTACATTCGGTGCCTTGAGCATTCCATATGAGACCAGTATTAGTTTCCGATACACCACTACAGGTTTATTGTGTTCCTTGGACCTTCACATTGACGATGAAACACAGAAATCGCATAGGAATTTAATACAAAAGGCGCAATGCCGCCTTAAGTACAAGAATAGATACTCTTCTTACAGTCGGTGCTTTGAGCATTCCCTGTGAGACCAGTATTAGTATCCGATACACCACTGCAGGTTCAATGTATTCCATGGACCTTCATATTGACGATGAAACACAGAAATCGCATCGGAATTAAATTGAAAAGGCGCAATGCCGCCTTAAGCACAAGAATAGAGACTCTTCTTACAGTCGGTGCTTTGAGCATTCCCTGTGAGACCAGAATTAGTTTCCGATACACCACTGCAGGTTCAATGTATTCCTTGGACATTCACATTGACGATGAAACCCAGAAATCGCATCGGAATTAAATACAAAAGGCGCAATGCCACCATAAGTACAAGAATAGAGACTCTTCTTACAGTCGAAGCTTTGAGCATTCCCTGTGAGACCAGTATTAGTTTCCGATACACCACTGCAGGTTCAATGTATTCCTTGGACCTTCACATTGACGATGAAACACAGAAATCGCATCGGAATTAAATACAAGAGACGCAATGCCGCCTTAAGTACAAGAATAGAGACTCTTCTTACAGTCGGTGTTTTGAGCATTCCCTGTGAGACCAGTATTAGTTTCTGATACTCCACTGCAGGTTCAATGTATTCCTTGGACCTTCACATTGACGATGAAACACAGAAATCGCATCGGAATTAAAAACAAATGGCACAATGACGCCTTAAGTACAAGAATAGAGACTCTTCTTACAGTCGGTGCTATGAGCATTCCCTGTGAGACCAGTATTAGGTTCCGATACACCACTGCAGGTTCAATGTATTCCTTGGACCTTCTCATTGACGATGAAACACAGATATCGCATCGGAATTAAATACAAAACTCGCAATGCCGCCTTAAGTACAAGAGTAGAGACTCTTCTCACAGTCGGTGCTTTGAGCAATCCCTGTGAGGCCAGTATTAGTTTCCGATACACCTCTGCAGGTTCAATGTAATCCTTGGACCTTCACATTGACGATGAAACGCAGAAATCGCATTGGAATTAATTACAAAAGGCGCAATGCCGCCTTAAGTACAAGAATAGAGACTCTTCTTACAGTCGGTGCTTTGAACATTCCCTGTGAGACCAGTATTAGTTTGTGATACACCACTGCAGGTTCAATGTATTCCTTGGACCCTCACATTGACTATGAAACACAGAAATCGCATCCGAATTAAATACAATTGGCACAATGCCGACTTAAGTACAAGAATAGAGACTCTTCTTACAGTCGGTGCTATGAGCATTCCCTGTGAGACCTGTATTAGTTTCCGATACACCACTGCATGTTCAATGTATTCCTTGGACCTTCACATTGACGATGAATCACAGATATCGCATCGGAATTAAATACAAAATGCGCAATGCCGCCTTAAGTACAAGTATAGAGACTCTTCTTTCAGTCGGTGATTTGAGCATTCCCTGTGAGACCAGAATTAGTCTCTGATTCACCACTGCAGGTTCAATGTATTGCTTGGACATTCACATTGACGATGAAACACAGAAATCGCATCGGAGTTAAATACATAATGCACAATGCCGCCTTAAGTACAAGAATAGAGACTCTTCTTACTGTCGGTGATTTGAGCATTCCCTGTGAGACCAGTATTAGTTTCCGATACACCACTGCAGGTTCAATGTATTCCTTCGACCTTCACATTGACGTTGAAACACAGAAATCGCATCGGAATTAAATACAAAAGGCGCAATCTCGCCTTAAGTACGAGAATTGAGACTCTTCTTACAGTCGGTGCTTTGAGCATTCCCTGTGAGACCAGTATTCGTTTCCGATACACCACTGCAGGTTCAATGTATTCCTTGGACCTACACATTGACGATGAAACGCAGAAATCGCATTGGAATTAATTACAAAAGGCGCAATGCCGCCTTAAGTACTAGAATAGAGACTCTTCTTACAGTCGGTGCTTTGAACATTCCCTGTGAGACCAGTATTAGTTTGTGATACACCACTGCAGGTTCAATGTATTCCTTGCACCTTTACATTGACAATGAAACACAGAAATAGCATCGGAGTTAAATACAGAAGGCACAATGTCGCCTTAAGTACAAGAACAGAGACTCTTCTTACTGTCGGTGCCTTGAGCATTCCCTATGAGACCAGTATTCGTTTCCGATACACCACTGCAGGTTCAATGTATTCCTTGGACCTACACATTGACGATGAAACGCAGAAATCGCATTGGAATTAATTACAAAAGGCGCAATGCCGCCTTAAGTACAAGAATAGAGACTCTTCTTACAGTCGGTGCTTTGAGCATTCCCTGTGAGACCAGTATTAGTTTCCGATACACCACTGCAGGTTCAATGTATTCCTTGGACCTTGATAATGACGATGAAACACAGAAATCGCATCGGAATTAAATTGAAAAGGCGCAATGCCACCTTAAGCACAAGAATAGAGACTCTTCTTACAGTCGGTGCTTTGAGCATTCCCTGTGAGACCAGTATTACTTTCTGATACACCACTGCAGGTTCAATGTATTCCTTGGACCTTCACATTGACGATGAAACACAGAAATCGCATCGGAATTAAGTACAAAAGGCACAATGCCGTCATCAGTACAAGAATAAAGACTCTTCTTACAGTCGGTGCTCTGAGCATTCCCTGTGAGACCAGTATTAGTTTCCGATACACCACTGCTGGTTCAATGTATTCCTTGGACATTCACATTGACGACGAAACCCAGAAATCGCATCGGAATTAAATACAAATGGCGCAATGCCACCTTAAGTACAAGAATAGAGACTCTTCTTACAGTCGATGTTTTGAGAATTCCCTGTGAGACCAGTATTAGTTTCCGATACACCACTGCAAGTTCAATGTATTCCTTGGACCTTCACATTGACGATGAAACACAGAAATCGCATCGGAATTAAATACAAAAGACGCAATGCCGCCTTAAGTACAAGAATAGAGACTCTTCTTACAGTCGGTGCCTTGAGCATTCCCTGTGAGACCAGTATTAGTTTCTGATACACCACTGCAGGTTCAATGTATTCCTTGGACCTTCACATTGACGATGAAACACAGAAATCGAATCGGAATTAAAAACAAATGGCACAATGCCGCCTTAAGTACAAGAATAGAGACTCTTCTTACAGTCGGTGCTATGAGCATTCCCTGTAAGGCCAGCATTAGTTTCTGATACACCACTGCAGGTTCAATGTATTCTTTGGACCTTCACATTGACGATGAAACACAGATATCGCATCGGAATTAAATACTAAATGCGCAATGCCGCCTTAAGTACAAGTATAGAGACTCTTCTTACAGTCGGTGATTTGAGCATTCCCTGTGAGACCAGTATTTGTTTCCGATACACCACTGCAGGTTCAATGTATTGCTTGGACCTTCACATTGACGAAGAAACACAGGAATCGCATCGGAGTTGAATACAAAAGGCACAATGCCGCCTTAAGTACAAGATTAGAGACTCATCTTACTGTCGGTGCTTTGAGCATTCCCTGTGAGACCAGTATTAGTTTCCGATGCACCACTGCAGGTTCAATGTATTCCTTGGACCTTCACATTGACGGTGAAACACAGAAATCGCATCGGAATTAAATACAAAAGGCACAATGCCGTCTTAAGTACAAGAATAGAGACTCTTCTTACAGTCGGTGCTTTGAGCATTCCCTGTGAGACCAGAATTAGTTTCCGATACACCACTGCAGGTTCAATGTATTCCTTGGACATTCACATTGACGATGAAACCCAGAAATCGCATCGGAATTAAATACAAATGGCGCAATGCCACCATAAGTACAAGAATAGAGACTCTTCTTACAGTCGAAGCTTTGAGCATTCCCTGTGAGACCAGTATTAGATTCCGATACACCACTGCAGGTTCAATGTATTCCTTGGACCTTCACATTGACGATGAAACACAGAAATCGCATCGGAATTAAATACAAGAGACGCAATGCCGCCTTAAGTACAAGAATAGAGACTCTTCTTACAGTCGGTGTTTTGAGCATTCCCTGTGAGACCAGTATTAGTTTCTGATACTCCACTGCAGGTTCAATGTATTCCTTGGACCTTCACATTGACGATGAAACACAGAAATCGCATCGGAATTAAAAACAAATGGCACAATGACGCCTTAAGTACAAGAATAGAGACTCTTCTTACAGTCGGTGCTATGAGCATTCCCTGTGAGACCAGTATTAGGTTCCGATACACCACTGCAGGTTCAATGTATTCCTTGGACCTTCTCATTGACGATGAAACACAGATACCGCATCGGAATTAAATACAAAACTCGCAATGCCGCCTTAAGTACAAGAGTAGAGACTCTTCTCACAGTCGGTGCTTTCAGCAATCCCTGTGAGGCCAGTATTAGTTTCCGATACACCACTGCAGGTTCAATGTAATCCTTGGACCTTCACATTGACGATGAAACGCAGAAATCGCATTGGAATTAATTACAAAAGGCGCAATGCCGCCTTAAGTACAAGAATAGAGACTCTTCTTACAGTCGGTGCTTTGAACATTCCCTGTGAGACCAGTATTAGTTTGTGATACACCACTGCAGGTTCAATGTATTCCTTGCACCTTTACATTTACGATGAAACACAGAAATGGCATCGGAGTTAAATACAGAAGGCACAATGCCGCCTTAAGTACAAGAACAGAGACTCTTCTTACTGTCGGTGACTTGAGCATTCCCTGTGAGACCAGTATTAATTTCCGAAACACCACTGTAGGTTCAATGTCTTCCTTGGACCTTCACATTGACGATGAAACACAGAAATCGCATCGGAATTAAATAAAAAAGGCGCAATGCCGCTTTAAGTACAAGAATAGAGACTCTCCTTACAGTCGGTGCTTTGAGCATTCCCTGTGAGACCAGTATTAGTTTCCGATACACCACTGCAGGTTCAATGTATTCCTTGGACCCTCACATTGACTATGAAACACAGAAATCGCATCCGAATTAAATACAATTGGCACAATGCCGACTTAAGTACAAGAATAGAGACTCTTCTTACAGTCGGTGCTATGAGCATTCCCTGTGAGACCTGTATTAGTTTCCGATACACCACTGCATGTTCAATGTATTCCTTGGACCTTCACATTGACGATGAATCACAGATATCGCATCGGAATTAAATACAAAATGCGCAATGCCGCCTTAAGTACAAGTATAGAGACTCTTCTTTCAGTCGGTGATTTGAGCATTCCCTGTGAGACCAGAATTAGTTTCTGATTCACCACTGCATGTTCAATGTATTGCTTGGACATTCACATTGACGATGAAACACAGAAATCGCATCGGAGTTAAATACATAATGCACAATGCCGCCTTAAGTACAAGAATAGAGACTCTTCTTACTGTCGGTGATTTGAGCATTCCCTGTGAGACCAGTATTAGTTTCCGATACACCACTGCAGGTTCAATGTATTCCTTGGACTTTCACATTGACGTTGAAACACAGAAATCGCATCGGAATTAAATACAAAAGGCGCAATCTCGCCTTAAGTACGAGAATTGAGACTCTTCTTACAGTCGGTGCTTTGAGCATTCCCTGTGAGACCAGTATTCGTTTCCGATACACCACTGCAGGTTCAATGTATTCCTTGGACCTTCACATTGACGATGAAACGCAGAAATCGCATTGGAATTAATTACAAAAGGCGCAATGCCGCCTTAAGTACAAGAATAGAGACTCTTCTTACAGTCGGTGCTTTGAACATTCCCTGTGAGACCAGTATTAGTTTGTGATACACCACTGCAGGTTCAATGTATTCCTTGCACCTTTACATTGACAATGAAACACAGAAATGGCATCGGAGTTAAATACAGAAGGCACAATGTCGCCTTAAGTACAAGAACTGAGACTCTTCTTACTGTCGGTGCCTTGAGCATTCCCTATGAGACCAGTATTAGTTTCCGATACACCACTGTAGGTTCAATGTATTCCTTGGACCTTCACATTGACGATGAAACACAGAAATCGCATCGGAATTAAATACAAAAGGCGCAATGCCGCCTTAAGTACAAGAATAGAGACTCTTCTTACAGTCGGTGCTTTGAGCATTCCCTGTGAGACCAGTATTAGTTTCCGATACACCACTGCAGGTTCAATGTATTCCTTGGACCTTGATAATGACGATGAAACACAGAAATCGCATCGGAATTATATTGAAAAGGCGCAATGCCACCTTAAGCACAAGAATAGTGACTCTTCTCACAGTCGGTGCTTTGAGCATTCCCTGTGAGACCAGTATTACGTTCTGATACACCACTGCAGGTTCAATGTATTCCTTGGACCTTCACATTGACGATGAAACACAGAAATCGCATCGGAATTAAGTACAAAAGGCACAATGCCGTCATCAGTACAAGAATAAAGACTCTTCTTACAGTCGGTGCTCTGAGCATTCCCTGTGAGACCAGTATTAGTTTCCGATACACCACTTCAGGTTCAATGTATTCCTTGGACATTCACATTGACGACGAAACCCAGAAATCGCATCGGAATTAAATACAAAAGGCGCAATGCCACCTTAAGTACAAGAATAGAGACTCTTCTTACAGTCGATGTTTTGAGAATTCCCTGTGACACCAGTATTAGTTTCCGATACACCACTGACGGTTCAATGTATTCCTTGGACCTTCACATTGACGATGAAACACAGAAATCGCATCGGAATTAAATACAAAAGACGCAATGCCGCCTTAAGTACAAGAATAGAGACTCTTCTTACAGTCGGTGATTTGAGCATTCCCTGTGAGACCAGTATTAGTTTCTGATACACCACTGCAGGTTCAATGTATTCCTTGGACCTTCACATTGACGATGAAACACAGAAATCGAATCGGAATTAAAAACAAATGGCACAATGCCGCCTTAAGTACAAGAATAGAGACTCTTCTTACAGTCGGTGCTTTGAGCATTCCCTGTAAGGCCAGCATTAGTTTCTGATACACCACTGCAGGTTCAATGTATTCTTTGGACCTTCACATTGACGATGAAACACAGATATCGCATCGGAATTAAATACTAAATGCGCAATGCCGCCTTAAGTACAAGTATAGAGACTCTTCTTACAGTCGGTGATTTGAGCATTCCCTGTGAGACCAGTATTTGTTTCTGATACACCACTGCAGGTTCAATGTATTGCTTGGACCTTCACATTGACGAAGAAACACAGAAATCGCATCGGAGTTAAATACAAAAGGCACAATGCCGCCTTAAGTACAAGAATAGAGACTCATCTTACTGTCGGTGCTTTGAGCATTCCCTGTGAGACCAGTATTAGTTTCCGATGCACCACTGCAGGTTCAATGTATTCCTTGGACCTTCACATTGACGGTGAAACACAGAAATCGCATCGGAATTAAATACAAAAGGCACAATGCCGTCTTAAGTACAAGAATAGAGACTCTTCTTACAGTCGGTGCTTTCAGCATTCCCTGTGAGACCAGTATCAGTTTCCGATACACCTCAGGAGGTTCAATGTATTCCTAGGACCTGCACATTGACGATGAATCACAGAAATCGCATCGGAATTAAATACAAAAATGACAATGTCGCCTTAAATACAAGAATAGACACTCTTCTTACAGTTGGTGCTTTGAGCATTCCCTGTGATACCAGTATTAGTTTCCGATACACCACTGCAGGTTCAATGTATTTCTTGGACCTTCACATTGACGATGAAACACAGAAATCGCATCGGAATTAAATACAAATGGCACAATGCCGTCTTAAGTACAAGAATAGGGACTCTTCTTACAGTCGGTGCTTTCAGCATTCCCTGTGAGACCAGTATTAGTATCCGAAACTCCTCAGTCGGTTCAATGTATTCCTAGGACATTCACATTGACGATGAAACACAGAAATCGCATCGGAATGAAATACAAAAGGCAAACTGCCGCGTAAGTACAAGAATAGAGACTCTTCTTACAGTCGGTGCTTTCAGCATTCCCTGTGAGACCAGTATTAGTTTCCGATACACCTCAGCAGGTTCAATGTATTCCTAGGACCTTCACATTGACGATGAAACACAGAAATCGCATCGGAATTAAATACAAAAGGCACAATGTCGCCTTAAGTACAAGAATAGAGACTCTTCTTACACTCGGTGCTTTGAGCATTCCCTGTGAGACCAGTATTTGATTCTGATACACCACTGCAGGTTCAATGTATTTCTTGGACCTTCACATTGACGATGAAACACAGAAATCGCATCGGAATTAAATACAAATGGCACAATGCCGTCTTAAGTACAAGAATAGAGACTCTTCTTACAGTCGGTGCTTTCAGCATTCCCTGTGAGACCAGTATTAGTATCCGAAACTCCTCAGCCGGTTCAATGTATTCCTAGGACCTTCACATTGACGATGAAACACAGAAATCGCATCGGAATGAAATACAAAAGGCAAACTGCCGCGTAAGTACAAGAATAGAGACCCTTCTTACAGTCGGTGCTTTCAGCATTCCCTGTGAGACCAGTATTAGTTTCCGATACACCTCAGCAGGTTCAATGTATTCCTAGGACCTTCACATTGACGATGAAACACAGATATCGCATCGGAATTAAATACAAAAGGCACAATGTCGCCTTAAGTACAAGAATAGAGACTCTTCTTACACTCGGTGCTTTGAGCATTATCTGTGAGACCAGTATTAGATTCCGATACACCACTGCAGGTTCAATGTATTCCTTGGACCTTCACATTGACGATGAAACACAGAAATCGCATCGGAATTAAATACAAAAGGCACAACGCCGTCTTAAGTACAAGAATCGAGACTCTTCTTACAGTCGGTGCTCTCAGCATTACCTGTGAGACCAGTATTAGTTTCCGATACACCTCAGCAGGATCAATGTATTCCTAGGACCTTCACATTGACGATGAAACACAGAAATCGCATCGGAATTAAATACAAAAGGCACAATGCAGCATTAAGTACTAGAATAGAGACTCTTCTTACAGTCGGTGCTTTGAGCATTCTCTGTGAGACCAGAATTAGTTTCCGATACACCACCCCAGGGTTCACTGTATTCCTTGGACCTTCTCATTGACGACGAAACACAGAAATCGCATCGGAATTAAATACAAATCGCACAATGACGCCTTAATTAAAAGAATTGTGACTCTTCTTACAGTAGGTACTTTGAGCATTCCCTGTGAGGCCAGTATTACTTTCCGATACACCACTGCAGGTTCAATGTATTCCTTCGACCTTCACATTGACGATGAAACACAGAAATCGCATCTGAATTAAATACAAAAGGCACAATGCCACCTTAAGTACAAGAATAGAAACTCTTCTTACAGTCGGTGCTTTGAGCATTCCCTGTGAGACCAGTATTAGTTTCCGATACATCACTGCAGGTTCAATGTATTCCTAGGACCTTCACATTGACGAAGAAACACAGAAATCGCATCGGAGTTAAATACAAAAGGCACAATGCCGTCTTAAGTACAAGAACAGAGACTCATGTTACAGTCGGTGCGATGAGCATTCCCTGTGAGACCAGTATTAGTTTCCGATACACCAGTGCAGGTTCAATGTATTCCTTGGACCTTCACATTGACGATGAAACACAGAAAACGCATCGGAATTAAATACAAAACGCCCAATGCCGCCTTAAGTACAAGCATAGAGACTCTTCTTACAGTCGGTGATTTAAGCATTCCCTGTGAGACCAGTGTTAGTTTCCGATACACCACTGCAGGTTCAATGTATTCCTTGGACCTTCACATTGACGATGAAACACAGAATTCGCATCGGAATTAAATTCGAAAGGCACTATGCCATCTTAAGTACAAGAATAAAGACTCTTCTTACAGTCGGTACTTTCAGCATTCCCTGTGAGCCCAGTATTAGTTTCCGATACACCTCAGCAGGTTGAATGTTTTCGTAGTACCTTCACATTGACGATGAAACACAGAAATCGCATCGGAATGAAATACAAAAGGCGCAACGCCGCCTTAAGTACAAGAATAGAGACTCTTCTTACAGTCGGTGCTTTGAGCATTCCCTGTGAGACCAGAATTAGTTTCCGATACACCAGTCCAGGTTCAATGTATTCCTTGGACATTCACATTGACGATGTAACACAGAAATCGCATCGGAATGAAATACAAAAGGCAAACTGCCGCGTAAGTACAAGAATAGAGACTCTTCTTGCTGTCGGTGCTTTCAGCATTCCCTGTGAGACCAGTATTAGTTTCGATACACCTCAGCAGGTTCAATGTATTCCTAGGACCTTCACATTGACGATGAAACACAGAAATCGCATCGGAATTAAATATAAAAGGCACAATGTCGCCTTAAGTACAAGAATAGAGACTCTTCTTATTGTCGGTGCTTTGAGCATTCCCTGTGAGACCAGTATTAGTTTCCGATACACCTCTGCAGGTTCAATGTATTCCTAGGACCTTCACATTGACGATGAAACACAGAAGTCGCAACGGAATTAAATACAAAAGGCACAATGTCGCCTTAAGTACAAGAATAGAGACTCTTCTTACAGTCGGTGCTTTGAGCATTCCCTGTGAGACCAGTATTAGTTTCCGATACACCACTCCAGGTTCAATGTATTCCTTGGACATTCACATTGACGATGAAACACAGAAATCGCATCGGAATGAAAAACAAAAGGCAAACTGCCGCGTAAGTACAAGAATAGAGACTCTTCTTACAGTCGGTGCTTTCAGCATTCCCTGTGAGACCAGTATTAGTTTCCGATACACCTCAGCAGGTTCAATGTATTCCTAGGACCTTCACATTGAGGATGAAACACAGAAATCGCATCGGAATTTAATACAAAAGGCACAATGACGCCTTAAGTACAAGAATTGAGACTCTTCTTACTGTCGGTGCTTTGAGCATTCCCTGTGAGACCAGTATTAGTTTCCGATACACCACTCCAGGTTCAATGTAATCCTTGGACATTCACATTGACGATGAAACACAGAAGTCGCTTCGGAATGAAATACAAAAGGCGAACTGGCGTGTAGGTACAAGAATAGAGACTCTTCTTACCGTCGGTGCTTTCAGCATTCCCTGTGAAATCAGTATTAGTTTCCGATACACCTCAGCAGGTTCAATGTATTCCTAGGACCTTCACATTGATGATGAAACACAGAAATCGCATCGGAATTAAATACAAAAGGCACAATGTCGCCTGAAGTACAAGAATAGAGACTCTTCTTACAGTCGGTGCTTTGAGCATTCCCTGTGAGACTAGAATTAGTTTCCGATACACCACTCCAGGTTCAATGTATTCCTTCGACCTTCACATTGACGATGAAACACAGATATCGCATCAGAATGAAATACAAAAGCAACCTGCCGCGTAAGTACAAGAATAGAGACTCTTCTTACAGTCGGTGCATTCAGCATTCCCTGTGAGTCCAGTATTAGTTTCCGATACACCTCAGCAGGTTCAATGTATTCCTAGGACCTTCACATTGACGATGAAACACAGAAATCGCATCGGAATTAAATACAAAAAGCGCAATGCCGCCTTAAATACAAGAGTAGAGACTCTTGTTACTGTCGGTGCTTTGAGCATGCCCTGTGAGACCAGAATTAGTTTCCGACACACCTCAGCAGGTTCAATGTATTCCTAGGACCTTCACATTGACGATGAAACACAGAAATCGCATCGGAATTAAATACAAAAGGCACAATGTCGCCTTAAGTACAAGAATAGTGACTCTTCTTACAGTCGGTGCTTTGAGCATTCCCTGTGAGACTAGAATTAGTTTCCGATACACCACTCCAGGTTCAATGTATTCCTTCGACCTTCACATTGACGATGAAACACAGAAATCGCATCGGAATTAAATACAAATCGCACAATGCCGCTTTAAGTACAAGAATTGTGACTCTTCTTACAGTCGGTGCTTTGAGCATTCCCTGTGAGACCAGTATTAGTTTCCGATACACCGCTGCGGGTTCAATGTATTCCTTCGACCTTCACATTGACGATGAAACACAGAAATCGCATCTCAATAAAATACAAAAGGCACAATGCCGCCTTTAGTACAAGAATAGAAACTCTTCTTACAGTCGGTGCTTTGAGCATTCCCTGTGAGACCAGTATTAGTTTCCGATACACCACTGCAGGTTCAATGTATTCCTAGGACCTTCACATTGACGAAGAGACACAGAAATCGCATCGGAGTTAAATACAAATGGCACAATGCCGTCTTAAGTACATGAATAGAGACTCTTCTTACAGTCCTTGCTTTGAGCATTCCCTGTGAGACCAGCATTAGTTTCCGATACACCACTGCAGGTTCAATGTATTCCTTGGACCTTCACATTGACGATGAAACACAGAAATCGCATCGGAATTAAATACAAGAGACGCAATGCCGCCTTAAGTACAAGAATAGAGACTCTTCTTACAGTCGGTGTTTTGAGCATTCCCTGTGAGACCAGTATTAGTTTCTGATACTCCACTGCAGGATCAATGTATTCCTTGGACCTTCACATTGACGATGAAACACAGAAATCGCATCGGAATTAAAAACAAATGGCACAATGACGCCTTAAGTACAAGAATAGAGACTCTTCTTACAGTCGATGCTATGAGCATTCCCTGTGAGACCAGTATTAGGTTCCGATACACCACTGCAGGTTCAATGTATTCCTTGGACCTTCTCATTGACGATGAAACACAGATATCGCATCGGACTTAAATACAAAACTCGCAATGCCGCCTTAAGTACAAGAGTAGTGACTCTTCTTACAGTCGGTGCTTTGAGCAATCCCTGTGAGGCCAGTATTAGTTTCCGATACACCACTGAAGGTTCAATGTATTCCTTGGACCTTCACATTGACGATGAAACGCAGAAATCGCATTGGAATTAATTACAAAAGGCGCAATGCCGCCTTAAGTACAAGAATAGAGACTCTTCCTACAGTCGGTGCTTTGAACATTCCCTGTGAGACCAGTATTAGTTTGTGATACACCACTGCAGGTTCAATGTATTCCTTGCACCTTTACATTGACGATGAAACACAGAAATGGCATCGGAGTTAAATACAGGAGGCACAATGCCGCCTTAAGTACAAGAACAGAGACTCTTCTTACTGTCGGTGACTTGAGCATTCCCTGTGAGACCAGTATTAATTTCCGATACACCACTGTAGGTTCAATGTCTTCCTTGGACCTTCACATTGACGATGAAACACCGAAATCGCATCGGAATTAAATAAAAAAGGCGCAATGCCGCCTTAAGTACAAGAATAGAGACTCTTCTTACAGTCGGTGCTTTGAGCATTCCCTGTGAGACCAGTATTAGTTTCCGATACACCACTGCAGGTTCAATGTATTCCTTGGACCCTCACATTGACTATGAAACACAGAAATCGCATCCGAATTAAATACAATTGGCACAATGCCGACTTAAGTACAAGAATAGAGACTCTTCTTACAGTCTGTGCTATGAGCATTCCCTGTGAGACCTGTATTAGTTTCCGATACACCACTGCATGTTCAATGTATTCCTTGGACCTTCACATTGACGATGAATCACAGATATCGCATCGGAATTAAATACAAAATGCGCAATGCCGCGTTAAGTACAAGTATAGAGACTCTTCTTACAGTCGGTGATTTGAGCATTCCCTGTGAGACCAGAATTAGTTTCTGATTCACCACTGCAGGTTAAATGTATTGCTTGGACATTCACATTGACGATGAAACACAGAAATCGCATCGGAGTTAAATACAAAAGGCACAATGCCGCCTTAAGTACAAGAATAGAGACTCTTCTTACTGTCGGTGATTTGAGCATTCCCTGTGAGACCAGTATTAGTTTCCGATACACCACTGCAGGTTCAATGTATTCCTTGGACCTTCACATTGACGATGAAACGCAGAAATCGCATTGGAATTAATTACAAAAGGCGCAATGCCGCCTTAAGTACAAGAATAGAGACTCTTCTTACAGTCGGTGCATTGGACATTCCCTGTGAGACCAGTATTAGTTTGTGATACACCACTGCAGGTTCAATTTATTCCTTGCACCATTACATTGACGATGAAACACAGAATTGGCATCGGAGTTAAATACAGATGGCACAATGTCGCCTTAAGTACAAGAACAGAGACTCTTCTTACTGTCGGTGCCTTGAGCATTCCGTATGAGACCAGTATTAGTTTCCGATACACCACTGCAGGTTCAATGTATTCCTTGGACCTTCAAATTGACGATGAAACACAGAAATCACATCGGAATTAAATACAAAAGGAGCAATGCCGCCTTAAGTACAAGAATAGAGACTCTTCTTACAGTCGGTGTTTTGAGCATTCCCTGTGAGACAAGTATTAGTTTCCGATACACCACTGCAGGTTCAATGTATTCCTTGGACCTTCATAATGACGATGAAACACAGAAATCGCATCGGAATTAAATTGAAAAGGCGCAATGCCACCTTAAGCACATGAATAGAGACTCTTCTTACAGTCGGTGCTTTGAGCATTCCCTGTGAGACCAGTATTACTTTCTGATACACCACTGCAGGCTCAATGTATTCCTTGGACCTTCACATTGAAGATGAAACACAGAAATCGCATCGGAATTAAGTACAAAAGGCACAATGCCGTCATCAGTACAAGAATAAAGACTCTTCTTACAGTCGGTGCTCTGAGCATTCCCTGTGAGACCAGTATTAGTTTCCGATACACCACTGCACGTTCAATGTATTCCTTGGACATTCACATTGACGATGAAACCCAGAAATCGCATCGGAATTAAATACAAAAGTCGCAGTGCCACCTTAAGTACAAGAATAGAGACTCTTCTTACAGTCGATGTTTTGAGAATTCCCTGTGAGACCAGTATTAGTTTCCGATACACCACTGACGGTTCAATGTATTCCTTGGACCTTCACATTGACGATGAAACACAGAAATCGCATCGGAATTAAATACAAAAGACGCAATGCCGCCTTAAGTACAAGAATAGAGACTCTTCATACAGTCGGTGCTTTGAGCATTCCCTGTGAGACCAGTATTAGTTTCTGATACACCACTGCATGTTCAATGTATTCCTTGGACCTTCACATTGACGATGAAACACAGAAATCGCATCGGAATTAATTACAAAAGGCACAATGCCGTCATAAGTACAAGAATAGAGACTCTTCTTACAGTCGGTGCTTTGAGCATTCCCTGTGAGACCAGTATTAGTTTCCGATACACCACTGCAGGTTCAATGTATTCCTTGGACCATCACATTGACGATGAAACACAGAAATCGCATCGGAATTAAATACAAAAGGTGCAATGCCGCCTTAAGTACAAGAATAGAGACTCTTCTTACAGTCGGTGCTTTGAGCATTCCCTGTGAGACCAGTATTAGTTTCCGATACACCACTGCAGGTTCAATGCATTCCTTGGACCTTCACATTGACGATAAAACTCAGAAATCGCATCGGAATTAAATGCAAAAGGCGCAATGCCCCCTTAAGTACAAGAATAGAGACTCTTCGAACAGTCGGTGCTTGCAGCATTCCCTTTGAGACCAGTTTTAGTTTCTGATACACCACTGCAGGTTGAATGTATTCCTTGGACCTTCACATTGACGGTGAAACACAGAAATCGCATCGGAATTAAATACAAAAGGCAAACTGCCGCGTAAGTACAAGAATAGAGACTCTTCTTAGAGTCGGTGCTTTCAGCATTCCCTGTGAGACCAGTATTAGTTTCCGATACACCTCAGGAGGATCAATGTATTCCTAGGACCTGCACATTGACGATGAATCACAGAAATCGCATCGGAATTAAATACAAAAATCACAATGTCGCCTTAAATACAAGAATAGACACTCTTCTTACAGTCGGTGCTTTGAGCATTCCCTGTGATACCAGTATTAGTTTCCGATACACCACTGCAGGTTCAATGTATTCCTTGGACCTTCACATTGACGATGAAACACAGAACTCGCATCGGAATTAAATACAAATGGCACAATGCCGTCTTAAGTACAAGAATAGAGACTCTTCTTACAGTCGGTGCTTTCAGCATTCCCTGTGAGACCAGTATTAGTTTCCGATACACCACTGCAGGTTCAATGTATTCCTAGGACCTTCACATTGACGATGAAACACAGAAATCGCATCGGAATTAAATACAAAAGGCCCAATGTCGCCTTAAGTACAAGAATAGAAACTCTTCTTACAGTCGGTGCTTTGAGCATTCCCTGTGAGACCAGAATTAGTTTCCGATACACCACTCCAGGTTCAATGTATTCCTTGGACCTTCACATTGACGATGAAACACAGAAATCGCATCGGAATGAAATACAAAAGGCAAACTGCCGCGTAAGTACAAGAATAGAGACTCTTCTTACAGTCGGTGCTTTCAGTATTCCCTGTGAGACCAGTATTAGTTTCCGATACACCTCAGCAGGTTCAATGTATTCCTAGGACCTTCACATTGACGATGAAACACAGAAATCGCATCGGAATTAAATACAAAAGGCACAATGTCGCCTTAAGTACAAGAATAGAGACTCTTCTTACACTCGGTGCTTTGAGCATTCCCTGTGAGACCAGTATTTGATTCTGATACACCACTGCAGGTTCAATGTATTCCTTGGACCTTCACATTGACGATGAAACACAGATATCGAATCGGAATTAAATACAAAAGGCACAATGCCGTCTTAAGTACAAGAATAGAGACTCTTCTTACAGTCGGTGCTATGAGCATTCCCTGTGAGACCAGTATTAGCTTCCGATACACCACTGCAGGTTCAATGTATTCCTTGGGCCTTCACATTGACGATGAAACACAGAAATCGCATCGGAATTAAATACAAAGGGCGCAATGCCGCCTTAAGTACAACAATAGAGACTCTTCTTACAGTCTGTGCTTTGAGCATTATCTGTGAGACCAGTATTAGATTCCGATACACCACTGCAGGTTCAATGTATTCCTTGGACCTTCACATTGACGATGAAACACAGAAATCGCATCGGAATTAAATACAAAAGGCACAACGCCGTCTTAAGTACAAGAATCGAGACTCTTCTTACAGTCGGTGCTCTCAGCATTCCCTGTGAGACCAGTATTAGTTTCCGATACACCTCAGCAGGTTCAATGTATTCCTAGGACCTTCACATTGACGATGAAACACAGAAATCGCATCGGAATTAAATACAAAAGGTACAATGTCGCCTTAAGTACAAGAATAGACACTCTTCCTACAGTCGGTGCTTTGAGCATTCCCTGTGAGACCAGTATTAGTTTCCGATACACCACTGCAGGTTCAATGTATTCCTTGGACCTTCACATTGACGATGAAACACAGAAATCGCATCGGAATTAAATACAAAAGGCACAATGCAGCATTAAGTACAACAATAGAGACTCTTCTTACAGTCGGTGCTTTGAGCATTCCCTGTGAGACCAGAATTAGTTTCCGATACACCACCCCAGGTTCAATGTATTCCTTGGACCTTCACATTGACGACGAAACACAGAAATCGCATCGGAATTAAATACAAATCGCACAATGACGCCTTAAGTAAAAGAATTGTGACTCTTCTTACAGTAGGTACTTTGAGCATTCCCTGTGAGGCCAGTATTAGTTTCCGATACACCACTGCAGGTTCAATGTATTCCTTGGACCTTCACATTGACGATGAAACGCAGAAATCGCATTGGAATTAATTACAAAAGGCGCAATGCCGCCTTAAGTACAAGAATAGAGACTCTTCTTACAGTCGGTGCTTTGAGCATTCCCTGTGAGACCAGTATTAGTTTCCGATACACCACTGCAGGTTCAATGTATTCCTTGGACCCTCACATTGACTATGAAACACAGAAATCGCATCCGAATTAAATACAATTGGCACAATGCCGACTTAAGTACAAGAATAGAGACTCTTCTTACTGTCGGTGATTTGAGCATTCCCTGTGAGACCAGTATTAGTTTCCGATACACCACTGCAGGTTCAATGTATTCCTTGGACCTTCACATTGACGATGAAACGCAGAAATCGCATTGGAATTAATTACAAAAGGCGCAATGCCGCCTTAAGTACAAGAATAGAGACTCTTCTTACAGTCGGTGCATTGGACATTCCCTGTGAGACCAGTATTAGTTTGTGATACACCACTGCAGGTTCAATTTATTCCTTGCACCATTACATTGACGATGAAACACAGAATTGGCATCGGAGTTAAATACAGATGGCACAATGTCGCCTTAAGTACAAGAACAGAGACTCTTCTTACTGTCGGTGCCTTGAGCATTCCGTATGAGACCAGTATTAGTTTCCGATACACCACTGCAGGTTCAATGTATTCCTTGGACCTTCAAATTGACGATGAAACACAGAAATCACATCGGAATTAAATACAAAAGGCGCAATGCCGCCTTAAGTACAAGAATAGAGACTCTTCTTACAGTCGGTGTTTTGAGCATTCCCTGTGAGACAAGTATTAGTTTCCGATACACCACTGCAGGTTCAATGTATTCCTTGGACCTTCATAATGACGATGAAACACAGAAATCGCATCGGAATTAAATTGAAAAGGCGCAATGCCACCTTAAGCACATGAATAGAGACTCTTCTTACAGTCGGTGCTTTGAGCATTCCCTGTGAGACCAGTATTACTTTCTGATACACCACTGCAGGCTCAATGTATTCCTTGGACCTTCACATTGAAGATGAAACACAGAAATCGCATCGGAATTAAGTACAAAAGGCACAATGCCGTCATCAGTACAAGAATAAAGACTCTTCTTACAGTCGGTGCTCTGAGCATTCACTGTGAGACCAGTATTAGTTTCCGATACACCACTGCACGTTCAATGTATTCCTTGGACATTCACATTGACGATGAAACCCAGAAATCGCATCGGAATTAAATACAAAAGTCGCAGTGCCACCTTAAGTACAAGAATAGAGACTCTTCTTACAGTCGATGTTTTGAGAATTCCCTGTGAGACCAGTATTAGTTTCCGATACACCACTGACGGTTCAATGTATTCCTTGGACCTTCACATTGACGATGAAACACAGAAATCGCATCGGAATTAAATACAAAAGACGCAATGCCGCCTTAAGTACAAGAATAGAGACTCTTCATACAGTCGGTGCTTTGAGCATTCCCTGTGAGACCAGTATTAGTTTCTGATACACCACTGCATGTTCAATGTATTCCTTGGACCTTCACATTGACGATGAAACACAGAAATCGCATCGGAATTAATTACAAAAGGCACAA
Organism: Schistocerca serialis cubense; assembly: GCF_023864345.2. Classification (NCBI taxonomy): domain Eukaryota; kingdom Metazoa; phylum Arthropoda; class Insecta; order Orthoptera; family Acrididae; genus Schistocerca; species Schistocerca serialis. Next base: position 1,065,444,571 of record NC_064640.1, read on the forward strand.
TGCCGTCATAAGTACAAGAATAGAGACTCTTCTTACAGTCGGTGCTTTGAGCATTCCCTGTGAGACCAGTATTAGTTTCCGATACACCACTGCAGGTTCAATGTATTCCTTGGACCATCACATTGACGATGAAACACAGAAATCGCATCGGAATTAAATACAAAAGGTGCAATGCCGCCTTAAGTACAAGAATAGAGACTCTTCTTACAGTCGGTGCTTTGAGCATTCCCTGTGAGACCAGTATTAGTTTCCGATACACCACTGCAGGTTCAATGCATTCCTTGGACCTTCACATTGACGATAAAACTCAGAAATCGCATCGGAATTAAATGCAAAAGGCGCAATGCCCCCTTAAGTACAAGAATAGAGACTCTTCGAACAGTCGGTGCTTGCAGCATTCCCTTTGAGACCAGTTTTAGTTTCTGATACACCACTGCAGGTTGAATGTATTCCTTGGACCTTCACATTGACGGTGAAACACAGAAATCGCATCGGAATTAAATACAAAAGGCAAACTGCCGCGTAAGTACAAGAATAGAGACTCTTCTTAGAGTCGGTGCTTTCAGCATTCCCTGTGAGACCAGTATTAGTTTCCGATACACCTCAGGAGGATCAATGTATTCCTAGGACCTGCACATTGACGATGAATCACAGAAATCGCATCGGAATTAAATACAAAAATCACAATGTCGCCTTAAATACAAGAATAGACACTCTTCTTACAGTCGGTGCTTTGAGCATTCCCTGTGATACCAGTATTAGTTTCCGATACACCACTGCAGGTTCAATGTATTCCTTGGACCTTCACATTGACGATGAAACACAGAACTCGCATCGGAATTAAATACAAATGGCACAATGCCGTCTTAAGTACAAGAATAGAGACTCTTCTTACAGTCGGTGCTTTCAGCATTCCCTGTGAGACCAGTATTAGTTTCCGATACACCACTGCAGGTTCAATGTATTCCTAGGACCTTCACATTGACGATGAAACACAGAAATCGCATCGGAATTAAATACAAAAGGCCCAATGTCGCCTTAAGTACAAGAATAGAAACTCTTCTTACAGTCGGTGCTTTGAGCATTCCCTGTGAGACCAGAATTAGTTTCCGATACACCACTCCAGGTTCAATGTATTCCTTGGACCTTCACATTGACGATGAAACACAGAAATCGCATCGGAATGAAATACAAAAGGCAAACTGCCGCGTAAGTACAAGAATAGAGACTCTTCTTACAGTCGGTGCTTTCAGTATTCCCTGTGAGACCAGTATTAGTTTCCGATACACCTCAGCAGGTTCAATGTATTCCTAGGACCTTCACATTGACGATGAAACACAGAAATCGCATCGGAATTAAATACAAAAGGCACAATGTCGCCTTAAGTACAAGAATAGAGACTCTTCTTACACTCGGTGCTTTGAGCATTCCCTGTGAGACCAGTATTTGATTCTGATACACCACTGCAGGTTCAATGTATTCCTTGGACCTTCACATTGACGATGAAACACAGATATCGAATCGGAATTAAATACAAAAGGCACAATGCCGTCTTAAGTACAAGAATAGAGACTCTTCTTACAGTCGGTGCTATGAGCATTCCCTGTGAGACCAGTATTAGCTTCCGATACACCACTGCAGGTTCAATGTATTCCTTGGGCCTTCACATTGACGATGAAACACAGAAATCGCATCGGAATTAAATACAAAGGGCGCAATGCCGCCTTAAGTACAACAATAGAGACTCTTCTTACAGTCTGTGCTTTGAGCATTATCTGTGAGATCAGTATTAGATTCCGATACACCACTGCAGGTTCAATGTATTCCTTGGACCTTCACATTGACGATGAAACACAGAAATCGCATCGGAATTAAATACAAAAGGCACAACGCCGTCTTAAGTACAAGAATCGAGACTCTTCTTACAGTCGGTGCTCTCAGCATTCCCTGTGAGACCAGTATTAGTTTCCGATACACCTCAGCAGGTTCAATGTATTCCTAGGACCTTCACATTGACGATGAAACACAGAAATCGCATCGGAATTAAATACAAAAGGTACAATGTCGCCTTAAGTACAAGAATAGACACTCTTCCTACAGTCGGTGCTTTGAGCATTCCCTGTGAGACCAGTATTAGTTTCCGATACACCACTGCAGGTTCAATGTATTCCTTGGACCTTCACATTGACGATGAAACACAGAAATCGCATCGGAATTAAATACAAAAGGCACAATGCAGCATTAAGTACAACAATAGAGACTCTTCTTACAGTCGGTGCTTTGAGCATTCCCTGTGAGACCAGAATTAGTTTCCGATACACCACCCCAGGTTCAATGTATTCCTTGGACCTTCACATTGACGACGAAACACAGAAATCGCATCGGAATTAAATACAAATCGCACAATGACGCCTTAAGTAAAAGAATTGTGACTCTTCTTACAGTAGGTACTTTGAGCATTCCCTGTGAGGCCAGTATTACTTTCCGATACACCACTGCAGGTTCAATGTATTCCTTCGACCTTCACATTGACGATGAAACACAGAAATCGCATCTGAATTAAATACAAAACGCACAATGCCACCTTAAGTTCAAGAATAGAAGCTCTTCTTACAGTCGGTGCTTTGAGCATTCCCTGTGAGACCAGTATTAGTTTCCGATACACCACTGCAGGTTCAATGTATTCCTAGGACCTTCACATTGGCGAAGAAACACAGAAATCGCATCGGAGTTAAATACAAAAGGCACAATGCCGTCTTAAGTACAAGAACAGAGACTCTTCTTACAGTCGGTGCGATGAGCATTCCCTTTGAGACCAGTATTAGTTTCCGATACACCAGTGCAGGTTCAATGTATTCCTTGGACCTTCACATTGACGATGAAACACAGAAAACGCATCGGAATTAAATACAAAACGCCCAATGCCGCCTTAAGTACAAGCATAGAGACTCTTCTTACAGTCGGTGATTTGAGCATTCCCTGTGAGACCAGAATTAGTCTCCGATACACCACTCCAGGTTCAATGTATTCCTTGGACCTTCACATTGCCGATGAAACACAGAATTCGCATGGGAATTAAATTCGAAAGGCACTATGCCATCTGAAGTACAAGAATAAAGACTCTTCTTACAGTCGGTACTTTCAGCATTCCCTGTGAGCCCAGTATTAGTTTCCGATACACCTCAGCAGGTTGAATGTATTCGTAGTACCTTCACATTGACGATGAAACACAGAAATCGCATCGGAATTAAATACAAAAGGCGCAACGCCGCCTTAAGTACAAGAATAGAGACTCTTCTTACAGTCGGTGCTTTGAGCATTCCCTGTGAGACCAGAATTAGTTTCCGATACACCAGTCCAGGTTCAATGTATTCCTTGGACATTCACATTGACGATGTAACACAGAAATCGCATCGGAATGAAATACAAAAGGCAAACTGCCGCGTAAGTACAAGAATAGAGACTCTTCTTGCTGTCGGTGCTTTCAGCATTCCCTGTGAGACCAGTATTAGTTTCCGATACACCTCAGCAGGTTCAATGTATTACTAGGACCTTCACATTGACGATGAAACACAGAAATCGCATCGGAATTAAATACAAAAGGCACAATGTCGCCTTAAGTACAAGAATAGAGACTCTTCTTATTGTCGGTGCTTTGAGCATTCCCTGTGAGACCAGTATTAGTTTCCGATACACCACTGCAGGTTCAATGTATTCCTAGGACCTTCACATTGATGATGAAACACAGAAGTCGCATCGGAATTAAATACAAAAGGCACAATGTCGCCTTAAGTACAAGAATAGAGACTCTTCTTACAGTCGGTGCTTTGAGCATTCCCTGTGAGACCAGTATTAGTTTCCGATACACCACTCCAGGTTCAATGTATTCCTTGGACATTCACATTGACGATGAAACACAGAAATCGCATCGGAATGAAAAACAAAAGGCAAACTGCCGCGTAAGTACAAGAATAGAGACTCTTCTTACAGTCGGTGCTTTCAGCATTCCCTGTGAGACCAGTATTAGTTTCCGATACACCTCAGCAGGTTCAATGTATTCCTAGGACCTTCACATTGAGGATGAAACACAGAAATCGCATTGGAATTAAATACAAAAGGCACAATGACGCCTTAAGTACAAGAACTGAGACTCTTCTTACTGTCGGTGCTTTGAGCATTCCCTGTGAGACCAGTATTAGTTTCAGATACACCACTCCAGGTTCAATGTAATCCTTGGACATTCCCATTGACGATGAAACACAGAAATCGCTTCGGAATGAAATACAAAAGGCGAACTGGCGTGTAAGTACAAGAATAGAGACTCTTCTTACCGTCGGTGCCTTCAGCATTCCCTGTGAGACCAGTATTAGTTTCCGATACACCTCAGCAGGTTCAATGTATTCCTAGGACCTTCACATTGACGATGAAACACAGAAATCGCATCGGAATTAAATACAAAAGGCACAATGTCGCCTTAAGTACAAGAATAGAGACACTTCTTACAGTCGGTGCTTTGAGCATTCCCTGTGAGACTAGAATTAGTTTCCGATACACCACTCCAGGTTCAATGTATTCCTTGGACCTTCACATTGACGATGAAACACAGAAATCGCATCAGAATGAAATACAAAAGCAAACTGCCGCGTAAGTACAAGAATAGAGACTCTTCTTACAGTCGGTGCACTCAGCATTCCCTGTGAGACCAGTATTAGTTTCCGATACACCTCAGCAGGTTCAATGTATTCCTAGGACGTTCACATTGACGATGAAACACAGAAATCACATCGGAATTAAATACAAAAGGCACAATGTCGCCTTAAGTACAAGAATAGAGACTCTTCTTACAGTCGGTGCTTTGAGCATTCCCTGTGAGACCAGTATTAGTTTCCGATACACCACTGCAGGTTCAATGTATTCCTTGGACATACACATTGACGATGATACACAGAAATCACATCGGAATGAAATAAAAAAGGCAAACTGCCGCGTAAGTACAAGAATAGAGACTCTTATTACAGTCGGTGCTTTCAGCATTCCCTGTGAGTCCAGTATTAGAGTCCGATATACCTCAGCAGCTTCAATGTATTCCTAGGACCTTCACATTGACGATGAAACACAGAAATCGCATCGGAATTAAATACAAAAAGCGCAATGCCGCCTTAAATACAAGAGTAGAGACTCTTGTTACTGTCGGTGCTTTGAGCATTCCCTGTGAGACCAGAATTAGTTTCCGATACACCTCAGCAGGTTCAATGTATTCCTAGGACCTTCACATTGACGATGAAACACAGAAATCGCATCGGAATTAAATACAAAAGGCACAATGTCGCCTTAAGTACAAGAATAGTGACTCTTCTTACAGTCGGTGCTTTGAGCATTCCCTGTGAGACTAGAATTAGTTTCCGATACACCACTCCAGGTTCAATGTATTCCTTGGACCTTCACATTGACGATGAAACGCAGAAATCGCATCAGAATGAAATACAAAAGCAAACTGCCGCGTAAGTACAAGTATAGAGACTCTTCTTACAGTCGCTGCATTCAGCATTCCCTGTGAGACCAGTATTAGTTTCTGATACACCTCAGCAGGTTCAATGTATTCCTAGGACGTTCACATTGACGATGAAACACAGAAATCGCATCGGAATTAAATACAAAAGGCACAATGTCGCCTTAAGTACAAGAATAGAGACTCTTCTTACAGTCGGTGCTTTGAGCATTCCCTGTGAGACCAGTATTAGTTTCCGATACACCACTGCAGGTTCAATGTATTCCTTGGACATACACATTGACGATGATACACAGAAATCACATCGGAATGAAATAAAAAAGGCAAACTGCCGCGTAAGTACAAGAATAGAGACTCTTATTACAGTCGGTGCTTTCAGCATTCCCTGTGAGTCCAGTATTAGATTCCGATACACCTCAGCAGCTTCAATGTATTCCTAGGACCTTCACATTGACGATGAAACACAGAAATCGCATCGGAATTAAATACAAAAAGCGCAATGCCGCCTTAAATACAAGAGTAGAGACTCTTGTTACTGTCGGTGCTTTGAGCATTCCCTGTGAGACCAGAATTAGTTTCCGATACACCTCAGCAGATTCAATGTATTCCTAGGACCTTCACATTGACGATGAAACACAGAACTCGCATCGGAATTAAATACAAATGGCACAATGCCGTCTTAAGTACAAGAATAGAGACTCTTCTTACAGTCGGTGCTTTCAGCATTCCCTGTGAGACCAGAATTAGTTTCCGATACACCACTCCAGGTTCAATGTATTCCTTGGACCTTCACATTGACGATGAAACACAGAAATCGCATCGGAATGAAATACAAAAGGCAAACTGTCGCGTAAGTACAAGAATAGAGACTCTTCTTACAGTCGGTGCTTTCAGTATTCCCTGTGAGACCAGTATTAGTTTCCGATACACCTCAGCAGGTTCAATGTATTCCTAGGACCTTCACATTGACGATGAAACACAGAAATCGCATCGGAATTAAATACAAAAGGCACAATGTCGCCTTAAGTACAAGAATAGAGACTCTTCTTACACTCGGTGCTTTGAGCATTCCCTGTGAGACAAGTATTTGATTCTGATACACCACTGCAGGTTCAATGTATTCCTTGGACCTTCACATTGACGATGAAACACAGATATCGAATCGGAATTAAATACAAAATGCACAATGCCGTCTTAAGTACAAGAATAGAGACTCTTCTTACAGTCGGTGCTATGAGCATTCCCTGTGAGACCAGTATTAGTTTCCGATACACCACTGCAGGTTCAATGTATTCCTTGGACCTTCACATTGACGATGAAACACAGAAATCGCATCGGAATTAAATACAAAAGGCGCAATGCCGCCTTAAGTACAACAATAGAGACTCTTCTTACAGTCGGTGCTTTGAGCATTATCTGTGAGACCAGTATTAGATTCCGATACACCACTGCAGGTTCAATGTATTCCTTGGACCTTCACATTGACGATGAAACACAGAAATCGCATCGGAATTAAATACAAAAGGCACAACGCCGTCTTAAGTACAAGAATCGAGACTCTTCTTACAGTCGGTGCTCTCAGCATTCCCTGTGAGACCAGTATTAGTTTCCGATACACCTCAGCAGGTTCAATGTATTCCTAGGACCTTCACATTGACGATGAAACACAGAAATCGCATCGGAATTAAATACAAAAGGCACAATGTCGCCTTAAGTACAAGAATAGACACTCTTCTTACAGTCGGTGCTTCGAGCATTCCCTGTGAGACCAGTATTAGTTTCCGATACACCACTGCAGGTTCAATGTATTCCTTGGACCTTCACATTGACGATGAAACACAGAAATCGCATCGGAATTAAATACAAAAGGCACAATGCAGCATTAAGTACAACAATAGAGACTCTTCTTGCAGTCGGTGCTTTGAGCATTCCCTGTGAGACCAGAATTAGTTTCCGATACACCACCCCAGGTTCAATGTATTCCTTGGACCTTCACATTGACGACGAAACACAGAAATCGCATCGGAATTAAATACAAATCGCACAATGACGCCTTAAGTAAAAGAATTGTGACTCTTCTTACAGTAGGTACTTTGAGCATTCCCTGTGAGGCCAGTATTACTTTCCGATACACCACTGCAGGTTCAATGTATTCCTTCGACCTTCACATTGACGATGAAACACAGAAATCGCATCTGAATTAAATACAAAAGGCAAAATGCCACCATAAGTACAAGAATAGAAACTCTTCTTACAGTCGGTGCTTTGAGCATTCCCTGTGAGACCAGTATTAGTTTCCGATACACCACTGCAGGTTCAATGTATTCCTAGGACCTTCACATTGACGAAGAAACACAGAAATCGCATCGGAGTTAAATACAAAAGGTACAATGCCGTCTTAAGTACAAGAACAGAGACTCTTCTTACAGTCGGTGCGATGAGCATTCCCTTTGAGACCAGTATTAGTTTCCGATACACCACTGCAGGTTCAATGTATTCCTTGGACCTTCACATTGACGATGAAACACAGAAAACGCATCGGAATTAAATACAAAACGCCCAATGCCACCTTAAGTACAAGCATAGAGACTCTTCTTACAGTCGGTGATTTGAGCATTCCCTGTGAGACCAGTGTTAGTTTCCGATACACCACTCCAGGTTCAATGTACTCCTTGGACCTTCACATTGCCGATGAAACACAGAATTCGCATCGGAATTAAATTCGAAAGGCACTATGCCATCTTAAGTACAAGAATAAAGACTCTTCTTACAGTCGGTACTTTCAGCATTCCCTGTGAGCCCAGTATTAGTTTCCGATACACCACTCCAGGTTCAATGTATTCCTAGGACCTTCACATTGACGATGAAACACAGAAATCGCATCGGAATTAAATACAAAAGGCACAATGTCGCCTTAAGTACAAGAATAGAGACACTTCTTACAGTCGGTGCTTTGAGCATTCCCTGTGAGACTAGAATTAGTTTCCGATACACCACTCCAGGTTCAATGTATTCCTTGGACCTTCACATTGACGATGAAACACAGAAATCGCATCGGAATTAAAGACAAAAAGCGCAATGCCGCCTTAAATACAAGAGAAGAGACTCTTGTTACTGTCGGTGCTTTGAGCATTCCCTGTGAGACCAGAATTAGTTTCCGATACACCTCAGCAGGTTCAATGTATTCCTAGGACCTTCACATTGACGATGAAACACAGAACTCGCATCGGAATTAAATACAAATGGCACAATGCCGTCTTAAGTACAAGAATAGAGACTCTTCTTACAGTCGGTGCTTTCAGCATTCCCTGTGAGACCAGAATTAGTTTCCGATACACCACTCCAGGTTCAATGTATTCCTTGGACCTTCACATTGACGATGAAACACAGAAATCGCATCGGAATGAAATACAAAAGGCAAACTGCCGCGTAAGTACAAGAATAGAGACTCTTCTTACAGTCGGTGCTTTCAGTATTCCCTGTGAGACCAGTATTAGTTTCCGATACACCTCAGCAGGTTCAATGTATTCCTAGGACCTTCACATTGACGATGAAACACAGAAATCGCATCGGAATTAAATACAAAAGGCACAATGCAGCATTAAGTACAACAATAGAGACTCTTCTTACAGTCGGTGCTTTGAGCATTCCCTGTGAGACCAGAATTAGTTTCCGATACACCACCCCAGGTTCAATGTATTCCTTGGACCTTCACATTGACGACGAAACACAGAAATCGCAACGGAATTAAATACAAATCGCACAATGACGCCTTAAGTAAAAGAATTGTGACTCTTCTTACAGTAGGTACTTTGAGCATTCCCTGTGAGGCCAGTATTAGTTTCCGATACACCACTGCAGGTTCAATGTATTCCTTGGACCTTCACATTGACGATGAAACGCAGAAATCGCATTGGAATTAATTACAAAAGGCGCAATGCCGCCTTAAGTACAAGAATAGAGACTCTTCTTACAGTCGGTGCTTTGAGCATTCCCTGTGAGACCAGTATTAGTTTCCGATACACCACTGCAGGTTCAATGTATTCCTTGGACCCTCACATTGACTATGAAACACAGAAATCGCATCCGAATTAAATACAATTGGCACAATGCCGACTTAAGTACAAGAATAGAGACTCTTCTTACAGTCTGTGCTATGAGCATTCCCTGTGAGACCTGTATTAGTTTCCGATACACCACTGCATGTTCAATGTATTCCTTGGACCTTCACATTGACGATGAATCACAGATATCGCATCGGAATTAAATACAAAATGCGCAATGCCGCGTTAAGTACAAGTATAGAGACTCTTCTTACAGTCGGTGATTTGAGCATTCCCTGTGAGACCAGAATTAGTTTCTGATTCACCACTGCAGGTTAAATGTATTGCTTGGACATTCACATTGACGATGAAACACAGAAATCGCATCGGAGTTAAATACAAAAGGCACAATGCCGCCTTAAGTACAAGAATAGAGACTCTTCTTACTGTCGGTGATTTGAGCATTCCCTGTGAGACCAGTATTAGTTTCCGATACACCACTGCAGGTTCAATGTATTCCTTGGACCTTCACATTGACGATGAAACGCAGAAATCGCATTGGAATTAATTACAAAAGGCGCAATGCCGCCTTAAGTACAAGAATAGAGACTCTTCTTACAGTCGGTGCATTGGACATTCCCTGTGAGACCAGTATTAGTTTGTGATACACCACTGCAGGTTCAATTTATTCCTTGCACCATTACATTGACGATGAAACACAGAATTGGCATCGGAGTTAAATACAGATGGCACAATGTCGCCTTAAGTACAAGAACAGAGACTCTTCTTACTGTCGGTGCCTTGAGCATTCCGTATGAGACCAGTATTAGTTTCCGATACACCACTGCAGGTTCAATGTATTCCTTGGACCTTCAAATTGACGATGAAACACAGAAATCACATCGGAATTAAATACAAAAGGCGCAATGCCGCCTTAAGTACAAGAATAGAGACTCTTCTTACAGTCGGTGTTTTGAGCATTCCCTGTGAGACAAGTATTAGTTTCCGATACACCACTGCAGGTTCAATGTATTCCTTGGACCTTCATAATGACGATGAAACACAGAAATCGCATCGGAATTAAATTGAAAAGGCGCAATGCCACCTTAAGCACATGAATAGAGACTCTTCTTACAGTCGGTGCTTTGAGCATTCCCTGTGAGACCAGTATTACTTTCTGATACACCACTGCAGGCTCAATGTATTCCTTGGACCTTCACATTGAAGATGAAACACAGAAATCGCATCGGAATTAAGTACAAAAGGCACAATGCCGTCATCAGTACAAGAATAAAGACTCTTCTTACAGTCGGTGCTCTGAGCATTCCCTGTGAGACCAGTATTAGTTTCCGATACACCACTGCACGTTCAATGTATTCCTTGGACATTCACATTGACGATGAAACCCAGAAATCGCATCGGAATTAAATACAAAAGTCGCAGTGCCACCTTAAGTACAAGAATAGAGACTCTTCTTACAGTCGATGTTTTGAGAATTCCCTGTGAGACCAGTATTAGTTTCCGATACACCACTGACGGTTCAATGTATTCCTTGGACCTTCACATTGACGATGAAACACAGAAATCGCATCGGAATTAAATACAAAAGACGCAATGCCGCCTTAAGTACAAGAATAGAGACTCTTCATACAGTCGGTGCTTTGAGCATTCCCTGTGAGACCAGTATTAGTTTCTGATACACCACTGCATGTTCAATGTATTCCTTGGACCTTCACATTGACGATGAAACACAGAAATCGCATCGGAATTAATTACAAAAGGCACAATGCCGTCATAAGTACAAGAATAGAGACTCTTCTTACAGTCGGTGCTTTGAGCATTCCCTGTGAGACCAGTATTAGTTTCCGATACACCACTGCAGGTTCAATGTATTCCTTGGACCATCACATTGACGATGAAACACAGAAATCGCATCGGAATTAAATACAAAAGGTGCAATGCCGCCTTAAGTACAAGAATAGAGACTCTTCTTACAGTCGGTGCTTTGAGCATTCCCTGTGAGACCAGTATTAGTTTCCGATACACCACTGCAGGTTCAATGCATTCCTTGGACCTTCACATTGACGATAAAACTCAGAAATCGCATCGGAATTAAATGCAAAAGGCGCAATGCCCCCTTAAGTACAAGAATAGAGACTCTTCGAACAGTCGGTGCTTGCAGCATTCCCTTTGAGACCAGTTTTAGTTTCTGATACACCACTGCAGGTTGAATGTATTCCTTGGACCTTCACATTGACGGTGAAACACAGAAATCGCATCGGAATTAAATACAAAAGGCAAACTGCCGCGTAAGTACAAGAATAGAGACTCTTCTTAGAGTCGGTGCTTTCAGCATTCCCTGTGAGACCAGTATTAGTTTCCGATACACCTCAGGAGGATCAATGTATTCCTAGGACCTGCACATTGACGATGAATCACAGAAATCGCATCGGAATTAAATACAAAAATCACAATGTCGCCTTAAATACAAGAATAGACACTCTTCTTACAGTCGGTGCTTTGAGCATTCCCTGTGATACCAGTATTAGTTTCCGATACACCACTGCAGGTTCAATGTATTCCTTGGACCTTCACATTGACGATGAAACACAGAACTCGCATCGGAATTAAATACAAATGGCACAATGCCGTCTTAAGTACAAGAATAGAGACTCTTCTTACAGTCGGTGCTTTCAGCATTCCCTGTGAGACCAGTATTAGTTTCCGATACACCACTGCAGGTTCAATGTATTCCTAGGACCTTCACATTGACGATGAAACACAGAAATCGCATCGGAATTAAATACAAAAGGCCCAATGTCGCCTTAAGTACAAGAATAGAAACTCTTCTTACAGTCGGTGCTTTGAGCATTCCCTGTGAGACCAGAATTAGTTTCCGATACACCACTCCAGGTTCAATGTATTCCTTGGACCTTCACATTGACGATGAAACACAGAAATCGCATCGGAATGAAATACAAAAGGCAAACTGCCGCGTAAGTACAAGAATAGAGACTCTTCTTACAGTCGGTGCTTTCAGTATTCCCTGTGAGACCAGTATTAGTTTCCGATACACCTCAGCAGGTTCAATGTATTCCTAGGACCTTCACATTGACGATGAAACACAGAAATCGCATCGGAATTAAATACAAAAGGCACAATGTCGCCTTAAGTACAAGAATAGAGACTCTTCTTACACTCGGTGCTTTGAGCATTCCCTGTGAGACCAGTATTTGATTCTGATACACCACTGCAGGTTCAATGTATTCCTTGGACCTTCACATTGACGATGAAACACAGATATCGAATCGGAATTAAATACAAAAGGCACAATGCCGTCTTAAGTACAAGAATAGAGACTCTTCTTACAGTCGGTGCTATGAGCATTCCCTGTGAGACCAGTATTAGCTTCCGATACACCACTGCAGGTTCAATGTATTCCTTGGGCCTTCACATTGACGATGAAACACAGAAATCGCATCGGAATTAAATACAAAGGGCGCAATGCCGCCTTAAGTACAACAATAGAGACTCTTCTTACAGTCTGTGCTTTGAGCATTATCTGTGAGACCAGTATTAGATTCCGATACACCACTGCAGGTTCAATGTATTCCTTGGACCTTCACATTGACGATGAAACACAGAAATCGCATCGGAATTAAATACAAAAGGCACAACGCCGTCTTAAGTACAAGAATCGAGACTCTTCTTACAGTCGGTGCTCTCAGCATTCCCTGTGAGACCAGTATTAGTTTCCGATACACCTCAGCAGGTTCAATGTATTCCTAGGACCTTCACATTGACGATGAAACACAGAAATCGCATCGGAATTAAATACAAAAGGTACAATGTCGCCTTAAGTACAAGAATAGACACTCTTCCTACAGTCGGTGCTTTGAGCATTCCCTGTGAGACCAGTATTAGTTTCCGATACACCACTGCAGGTTCAATGTATTCCTTGGACCTTCACATTGACGATGAAACACAGAAATCGCATCGGAATTAAATACAAAAGGCACAATGCAGCATTAAGTACAACAATAGAGACTCTTCTTACAGTCGGTGCTTTGAGCATTCCCTGTGAGACCAGAATTAGTTTCCGATACACCACCCCAGGTTCAATGTATTCCTTGGACCTTCACATTGACGACGAAACACAGAAATCGCATCGGAATTAAATACAAATCGCACAATGACGCCTTAAGTAAAAGAATTGTGACTCTTCTTACAGTAGGTACTTTGAGCATTCCCTGTGAGGCCAGTATTACTTTCCGATACACCACTGCAGGTTCAATGTATTCCTTCGACCTTCACATTGACGATGAAACACAGAAATCGCATCTGAATTAAATACAAAACGCACAATGCCACCTTAAGTTCAAGAATAGAAGCTCTTCTTACAGTCGGTGCTTTGAGCATTCCCTGTGAGACCAGTATTAGTTTCCGATACACCACTGCAGGTTCAATGTATTCCTAGGACCTTCACATTGGCGAAGAAACACAGAAATCGCATCGGAGTTAAATACAAAAGGCACAATGCCGTCTTAAGTACAAGAACAGAGACTCTTCTTACAGTCGGTGCGATGAGCATTCCCTTTGAGACCAGTATTAGTTTCCGATACACCAGTGCAGGTTCAATGTATTCCTTGGACCTTCACATTGACGATGAAACACAGAAAACGCATCGGAATTAAATACAAAACGCCCAATGCCGCCTTAAGTACAAGCATAGAGACTCTTCTTACAGTCGGTGATTTGAGCATTCCCTGTGAGACCAGAATTAGTTTCCGATACACCACTCCAGGTTCAATGTATTCCTTGGACCTTCACATTGCCGATGAAACACAGAATTCGCATGGGAATTAAATTCGAAAGGCACTATGCCATCTGAAGTACAAGAATAAAGACTCTTCTTACAGTCGGTACTTTCAGCATTCCCTGTGAGCCCAGTATTAGTTTCCGATACACCTCAGCAGGTTGAATGTATTCGTAGTACCTTCACATTGACGATGAAACACAGAAATCGCATCGGAATTAAATACAAAAGGCGCAACGCCGCCTTAAGTACAAGAATAGAGACTCTTCTTACAGTCGGTGCTTTGAGCATTCCCTGTGAGACCAGAATTAGTTTCCGATACACCAGTCCAGGTTCAATGTATTCCTTGGACATTCACATTGACGATGTAACACAGAAATCGCATCGGAATGAAATACAAAAGGCAAACTGCCGCGTAAGTACAAGAATAGAGACTCTTCTTGCTGTCGGTGCTTTCAGCATTCCCTGTGAGACCAGTATTAGTTTCCGATACACCTCAGCAGGTTCAATGTATTACTAGGACCTTCACATTGACGATGAAACACAGAAATCGCATCGGAATTAAATACAAAAGGCACAATGTCGCCTTAAGTACAAGAATAGAGACTCTTCTTATTGTCGGTGCTTTGAGCATTCCCTGTGAGACCAGTATTAGTTTCCGATACACCACTGCAGGTTCAATGTATTCCTAGGACCTTCACATTGATGATGAAACACAGAAGTCGCATCGGAATTAAATACAAAAGGCACAATGTCGCCTTAAGTACAAGAATAGAGACTCTTCTTACAGTCGGTGCTTTGAGCATTCCCTGTGAGACCAGTATTAGTTTCCGATACACCACTCCAGGTTCAATGTATTCCTTGGACATTCACATTGACGATGAAACACAGAAATCGCATCGGAATGAAAAACAAAAGGCAAACTGCCGCGTAAGTACAAGAATAGAGACTCTTCTTACAGTCGGTGCTTTCAGCATTCCCTGTGAGACCAGTATTAGTTTCCGATACACCTCAGCAGGTTCAATGTATTCCTAGGACCTTCACATTGAGGATGAAACACAGAAATCGCATTGGAATTAAATACAAAAGGCACAATGACGCCTTAAGTACAAGAACTGAGACTCTTCTTACTGTCGGTGCTTTGAGCATTCCCTGTGAGACCAGTATTAGTTTCAGATACACCACTCCAGGTTCAATGTAATCCTTGGACATTCCCATTGACGATGAAACACAGAAATCGCTTCGGAATGAAATACAAAAGGCGAACTGGCGTGTAAGTACAAGAATAGAGACTCTTCTTACCGTCGGTGCCTTCAGCATTCCCTGTGAGACCAGTATTAGTTTCCGATACACCTCAGCAGGTTCAATGTATTCCTAGGACCTTCACATTGACGATGAAACACAGAAATCGCATCGGAATTAAATACAAAAGGCACAATGTCGCCTTAAGTACAAGAATAGAGACACTTCTTACAGTCGGTGCTTCGAGCATTCCCTGTGAGACTAGAATTAGTTTCCGATACACCACTCCAGGTTCAATGTATTCCTTGGACCTTCACATTGACGATGAAACACAGAAATCGCATCAGAATGAAATACAAAAGCAAACTGCCGCGTAAGTACAAGAATAGAGACTCTTCTTACAGTCGGTGCACTCAGCATTCCCTGTGAGACCAGTATTAGTTTCCGATACACCTCAGCAGGTTCAATGTATTCCTAGGACGTTCACATTGACGATGAAACACAGAAATCACATCGGAATTAAATACAAAAGGCACAATGTCGCCTTAAGTACAAGAATAGAGACTCTTCTTACAGTCGGTGCTTTGAGCATTCCCTGTGAGACCAGTATTAGTTTCCGATACACCACTGCAGGTTCAATGTATTCCTTGGACATACACATTGACGATGATACACAGAAATCACATCGGAATGAAATAAAAAAGGCAAACTGCCGCGTAAGTACAAGAATAGAGACTCTTATTACAGTCGGTGCTTTCAGCATTCCCTGTGAGTCCAGTATTAGAGTCCGATATACCTCAGCAGCTTCAATGTATTCCTAGGACCTTCACATTGACGATGAAACACAGAAATCGCATCGGAATTAAATACAAAAAGCGCAATGCCGCCTTAAATACAAGAGTAGAGACTCTTGTTACTGTCGGTGCTTTGAGCATTCCCTGTGAGACCAGAATTAGTTTCCGATACACCTCAGCAGGTTCAATGTATTCCTAGGACCTTCACATTGACGATGAAACACAGAAATCGCATCGGAATTAAATACAAAAGGCACAATGTCGCCTTAAGTACAAGAATAGTGACTCTTCTTACAGTCGGTGCTTTGAGCATTCCCTGTGAGACTAGAATTAGTTTCCGATACACCACTCCAGGTTCAATGTATTCCTTGGACCTTCACATTGACGATGAAACGCAGAAATCGCATCAGAATGAAATACAAAAGCAAACTGCCGCGTAAGTACAAGTATAGAGACTCTTCTTACAGTCGCTGCATTCAGCATTCCCTGTGAGACCAGTATTAGTTTCTGATACACCTCAGCAGGTTCAATGTATTCCTAGGACGTTCACATTGACGATGAAACACAGAAATCGCATCGGAATTAAATACAAAAGGCACAATGTCGCCTTAAGTACAAGAATAGAGACTCTTCTTACAGTCGGTGCTTTGAGCATTCCCTGTGAGACCAGTATTAGTTTCCGATACACCACTGCAGGTTCAATGTATTCCTTGGACATACACATTGACGATGATACACAGAAATCACATCGGAATGAAATAAAAAAGGCAAACTGCCGCGTAAGTACAAGAATAGAGACTCTTATTACAGTCGGTGCTTTCAGCATTCCCTGTGAGTCCAGTATTAGATTCCGATACACCTCAGCAGCTTCAATGTATTCCTAGGACCTTCACATTGACGATGAAACACAGAAATCGCATCGGAATTAAATACAAAAAGCGCAATGCCGCCTTAAATACAAGAGTAGAGACTCTTGTTACTGTCGGTGCTTTGAGCATTCCCTGTGAGACCAGAATTAGTTTCCGATACACCTCAGCAGGTTCAATGTATTCCTAGGACCTTCACATTGACGATGAAACACAGAACTCGCATCGGAATTAAATACAAATGGCACAATGCCGTCTTAAGTACAAGAATAGAGACTCTTCTTACAGTCGGTGCTTTCAGCATTCCCTGTGAGACCAGAATTAGTTTCCGATACACCACTCCAGGTTCAATGTATTCCTTGGACCTTCACATTGACGATGAAACACAGAAATCGCATCGGAATGAAATACAAAAGGCAAACTGTCGCGTAAGTACAAGAATAGAGACTCTTCTTACAGTCGGTGCTTTCAGTATTCCCTGTGAGACCAGTATTAGTTTCCGATACACCTCAGCAGGTTCAATGTATTCCTAGGACCTTCACATTGACGATGAAACACAGAAATCGCATCGGAATTAAATACAAAAGGCACAATGTCGCCTTAAGTACAAGAATAGAGACTCTTCTTACACTCGGTGCTTTGAGCATTCCCTGTGAGACAAGTATTTGATTCTGATACACCACTGCAGGTTCAATGTATTCCTTGGACCTTCACATTGACGATGAAACACAGATATCGAATCGGAATTAAATACAAAATGCACAATGCCGTCTTAAGTACAAGAATAGAGACTCTTCTTACAGTCGGTGCTATGAGCATTCCCTGTGAGACCAGTATTAGTTTCCGATACACCACTGCAGGTTCAATGTATTCCTTGGACCTTCACATTGACGATGAAACACAGAAATCGCATCGGAATTAAATACAAAAGGCGCAATGCCGCCTTAAGTACAACAATAGAGACTCTTCTTACAGTCGGTGCTTTGAGCATTATCTGTGAGACCAGTATTAGATTCCGATACACCACTGCAGGTTCAATGTATTCCTTGGACCTTCACATTGACGATGAAACACAGAAATCGCATCGGAATTAAATACAAAAGGCACAACGCCGTCTTAAGTACAAGAATCGAGACTCTTCTTACAGTCGGTGCTCTCAGCATTCCCTGTGAGACCAGTATTAGTTTCCGATACACCTCAGCAGGTTCAATGTATTCCTAGGACCTTCACATTGACGATGAAACACAGAAATCGCATCGGAATTAAATACAAAAGGCACAATGTCGCCTTAAGTACAAGAATAGACACTCTTCTTACAGTCGGTGCTTCGAGCATTCCCTGTGAGACCAGTATTAGTTTCCGATACACCACTGCAGGTTCAATGTATTCCTTGGACCTTCACATTGACGATGAAACACAGAAATCGCATCGGAATTAAATACAAAAGGCACAATGCAGCATTAAGTACAACAATAGAGACTCTTCTTGCAGTCGGTGCTTTGAGCATTCCCTGTGAGACCAGAATTAGTTTCCGATACACCACCCCAGGTTCAATGTATTCCTTGGACCTTCACATTGACGACGAAACACAGAAATCGCATCGGAATTAAATACAAATCGCACAATGACGCCTTAAGTAAAAGAATTGTGACTCTTCTTACAGTAGGTACTTTGAGCATTCCCTGTGAGGCCAGTATTACTTTCCGATACACCACTGCAGGTTCAATGTATTCCTTCGACCTTCACATTGACGATGAAACACAGAAATCGCATCTGAATTAAATACAAAAGGCAAAATGCCACCATAAGTACAAGAATAGAAACTCTTCTTACAGTCGGTGCTTTGAGCATTCCCTGTGAGACCAGTATTAGTTTCCGATACACCACTGCAGGTTCAATGTATTCCTAGGACCTTCACATTGACGAAGAAACACAGAAATCGCATCGGAGTTAAATACAAAAGGTACAATGCCGTCTTAAGTACAAGAACAGAGACTCTTCTTACAGTCGGTGCGATGAGCATTCCCTTTGAGACCAGTATTAGTTTCCGATACACCACTGCAGGTTCAATGTATTCCTTGGACCTTCACATTGACGATGAAACACAGAAAACGCATCGGAATTAAATACAAAACGCCCAATGCCGCCTTAAGTACAAGCATAGAGACTCTTCTTACAGTCGGTGATTTGAGCATTCCCTGTGAGACCAGTGTTAGTTTCCGATACACCACTCCAGGTTCAATGTACTCCTTGGACCTTCACATTGCCGATGAAACACAGAATTCGCATCGGAATTAAATTCGAAAGGCACTATGCCATCTTAAGTACAAGAATAAAGACTCTTCTTACAGTCGGTACTTTCAGCATTCCCTGTGAGCCCAGTATTAGTTTCCGATACACCACTCCAGGTTCAATGTATTCCTAGGACCTTCACATTGACGATGAAACACAGAAATCGCATCGGAATTAAATACAAAAGGCACAATGTCGCCTTAAGTACAAGAATAGAGACACTTCTTACAGTCGGTGCTTTGAGCATTCCCTGTGAGACTAGAATTAGTTTCCGATACACCACTCCAGGTTCAATGTATTCCTTGGACCTTCACATTGACGATGAAACACAGAAATCGCATCGGAATTAAAGACAAAAAGCGCAATGCCGCCTTAAATACAAGAGAAGAGACTCTTGTTACTGTCGGTGCTTTGAGCATTCCCTGTGAGACCAGAATTAGTTTCCGATACACCTCAGCAGGTTCAATGTATTCCTAGGACCTTCACATTGACGATGAAACACAGAACTCGCATCGGAATTAAATACAAATGGCACAATGCCGTCTTAAGTACAAGAATAGAGACTCTTCTTACAGTCGGTGCTTTCAGCATTCCCTGTGAGACCAGAATTAGTTTCCGATACACCACTCCAGGTTCAATGTATTCCTTGGACCTTCACATTGACGATGAAACACAGAAATCGCATCGGAATGAAATACAAAAGGCAAACTGCCGCGTAAGTACAAGAATAGAGACTCTTCTTGCAGTCGGTGCTTTCAGTATTCCCTGTGAGACCAGTATTAGTTTCCGATACACCTCAGCAGGTTCAATGTATTCCTAGGACCTTCACATTGACGATGAAACACAGAAATCGCATCGGAATTAAATACAAAAGGCACAATGTCGCCTTAAGTACAAGAATAGAGACTCTTCTTACACTCGGTGCTTTGAGCATTCCCTGTGAGACCAGTATTTGATTCTGATACACCACTGCAGGTTCAATGTATTCCTTGGACCTTCACATTGACGATGAAACACAGATATCGAATCGGAATTAAATACATAAGGCACAATGCCGTCTTAAGTACAAGAATAGAGACTCTTCTTACAGTCGGTGCTATGAGCATTCCCTGTGAGACCAGTATTAGTTTCCGATACACCACTGCAGGTTCAATGTATTCCTTGGACCTTCACATTGACGATGAAACACAGAAATCGCTTCGGAATGAAATACAAAAGGCGAACTGGCGTGTAAGTACAAGAATAGAGACTCTTCTTACCGTCGGTGCTTTCAGCATTCCCTGTGAGACCAGTATTAGTTTCCGATACACCTCAGCAGGTTCAATGTATTCCTAGGACCTTCACATTGACGATGAAACACAGAAATCGCATCGGAATTAAATACAAAAGGCACAATGTCGCCTTAAGTACAAGAATAGAGACACTTCTTACAGTCGGTGCTTTGAGCATTCCCTGTGAGACTAGAATTAGTTTCCGATACACCACTCCAGGTTCAATGTATTCCTTGGACCTTCACATTGACGATGAAACACAGAAATCGCATCAGAATGAAATACAAAAGCAAACTGCCGCGTAAGTACAAGAATAGAGACTCTTCTTACAGTCGGTGCACTCAGCATTCCCTGTGAGACCAGTATTAGTTTCCGATACACCTCAGCAGGTTCAATGTATTCCTAGGACGTCCACATTGACGATGAAACACAGAAATCGCATCGGAATTAAATACAAAAGGCACAATGTCGCCTTAAGTACAAGAATAGAGACTCTTCTTACGGTCGGTGCTTTGAGCATTCCCTGTGAGACCAGTATTAGTTTCCGATACACCACTGCAGGTTCAATGTATTCCTTGGACATACACAAAGACGATGATACACAGAAATCGCATCGGAATGAAATAAAAAAGGCAAACTGCCGCGTAAGTACAAGTATAGAGACTCTTATTACAGTCGGTGCTTTCAGCATTCCCTGTGAGTCCAGTATTAGAGTCCGATACACCTCAGCAGCTTCAATGTATTCCTAGGACCTTCACATTGACGATGAAACACAGAAATCGCATCGGAATTAAATACAAAAAGCGCAATGCCGCCTTAAATACAAGAGTAGAGACTCTTGTTACTGTCGGTGCTTTGAGCATTCCCTGTGAGACCAGAATTAGTTTCCGATACACCTCAGCAGGTTCAATGTATTCCTAGGACCTTCACATTGACGATGAAACACAGAAATCGCATCGGAATTAAATACAAAAGGCACAATGTCGCCTTAAGTACAAGAATAG
Organism: Schistocerca serialis cubense; assembly: GCF_023864345.2. NCBI lineage: Eukaryota > Metazoa > Arthropoda > Insecta > Orthoptera > Acrididae > Schistocerca > Schistocerca serialis. Next base: position 1,065,466,408 of record NC_064640.1, read on the forward strand.
TGATTCTTCTTACAGTCAGTGCTTTGAGCATTCCCTGTGAGACTAGAATTAGTTTCCGATACACCACTCCAGGTTCAATGTATTCCTTGGACCTTCACATTGACGATGAAACGCAGAAATCGCATCAGAATGAAATACAAAAGCAAACTGCCGCGTAAGTACAAGAATAGAGACTCTTCTTACAGTCGCTGCATTCAGCATTCCCTGTGAGACCAGTATTAGTTTCTGATACACCTCAGCAGGTTCAATGTATTCCTAGGACGTTCACATTGACGATGAAACACAGAAATCGCATCGGAATTAAATACAAAAGGCACAATGTCGCCTTAAGTACAAGAATAGAGACTCTTCTTACAGTCGGTGCTTTGAGCATTCCCTGTGAGACCAGTATTAGTTTCCGATACACCACTGCAGGTTCTATGTATTCCTTGGACATACACATTGACGATGATACACAGAAATCGCATCGGAATGAAATAAAAAAGGCAAACTGCCGCGTAAGTACAAGAATAGAGACTCTTATTACAGTCGGTGCTTTCAGCATTCCCTGTGAGTCCAGTATTAGATTCCGATACACCTCAGCAGCTTCAATGTATTCCTAGGACCTTCACATTGACGATGAAACACAGAAATCGCATCGGAATTAAATACAAAAAGCGCAATGCCGCCTTAAATACAAGAGTAGAGACTCTTGTAACTGTCGGTGCTTTGAGCATTCCCTGTGAGACCAGAATTAGTTTCCGATACACCTCAGCAGGTTCAATGTATTCCTAGGACCTTCACATTGACGATGAAACACAGAACTCGCATCGGAATTAAATACAAATGGCACAATGCCGTCTTAAGTACAAGAATAGAGACTCTTCTTACAGTCGGTGCTTTCAGCATTCCCTGTGAGACCAGAATTAGTTTCCGATACACCACTCCAGGTTCAATGTATTCCTTGGACCTTCACATTGACGATGAAACACAGAAATCGCATCGGAATGAAATACAAAAGACAAACTGCCGCGTAAGTACAAGAATAGAGACTCTTCTTACAGTCGGTGCTTTCAGTATTCCCTGTGAGACCAGTATTAGTTTCCGATACACCTCAGCAGGTTCAATGTATTCCTAGGACCTTCACATTGACGATGAAACACAGAAATCGCATCGGAATTAAATACAAAAGGCACAATGTCGCCTTAAGTACAAGAATAGAGACTCTTCTTACACTCGGTGCTTTGAGCATTCCCTGTGAGACCAGTATTTGATTCTGATACACCACTGCAGGTTCAATGTATTCCTTGGACCTTCACATTGGCGATGAAACACAGATATCGAATCGGAATTAAATACAAAAGGCACAATGCCGTCTTAAGTACAAGAATAGAGACTCTTCTTACAGTCGGTGCTATGAGCATTCCCTGTGAGACCAGTATTAGTTTCCGATACTCCACTGCAGGTTCAATGTATTCCTTGGACCTTCACATTGACGATGAAACACAGAAATCGCATCGGAATTAAATACAAAAGGCGCAATGCCGCCTTAAGTACAACAATAGAGACTCTTCTTACAGTCGGTGCTTTGAGCATTATCTGTGAGACCAGTATTACATTCCGATACACCACTGCAGGTTCAATGTATTCCTTGGACCTTCACATTGACGATGAAACACAGAAATCGCATCGGAATTAAATACAAAAGGCACAACGCCGTCTTAAGTACAAGAATCGAGACTCTTCTTACAGTCGGTGCTCTCAGCATTCCCTGTGAGACCAGTATTAGTTTCCGATACACCTCAGCAGGTTCAATGTATTCCTAGGACCTTCACATTGACGATGAAACACAGAAATCGCATCGGAATTAAATACAAAAGGCACAATGTCGCCTTAAGTACAAGAATAGACACTCTTCTTACAGTCGGTGCTTTGAGCATTCCCTGTGAGACCAGTATTAGTTTCCGATACACCACTGCAGGTTCAATGTATTCCTTGGACCTTCACATTGACGATGAAACACAGAAATCGCATCGGAATTAAATACAAAAGGCACAATGCAGCATTAAGTACAACAATAGAGACTCTTCTTGCAGTCGGTGCTTTGAGCATTCCCTGTGAGACCAGAATTAGTTTCCGATACACCACCCCAGGTTCAATGTATTCCTTGGACCTTCACATTGACGACGAAACACAGAATTCGCATCGGAATCAAATTCGAAAGGCACTATGCCATCTTAAGTACAAGAATAAAGACTCTTCTTACAGTCGGTACTTTCAGCATTCCCTGTGAGCCCAGTATTAGTTTCCGATACACCACTCCAGGTTCAATGTATTCCTAGGACCTTCACATTGACGATGAAACACAGAAATCGCATCGGAATTAAATACAAAAGGCACAATGTCGCCTTAAGTACAAGAATAGAGACACTTCTTACAGTCGGTGCTTTGAGCATTCCCTGTGAGACTAGAATTAGTTTCCGATACACCACTCCAGGTTCAATGTATTCCTTGGACCTTCATATTGACGATGAAACGCAGAAATCGCATCAGAATGAAATACAAAAGCAAACTGCCGCGTAAGTACAAGAATAGAGACTCTTCTTACAGTCGCTGCATTCAGCATTCCCTGTGAGACCAGTATTAGTTTCTGATACACCTCAGCAGGTTCAATGTATTCCTAGGACGTTCACATTGACGATGAAACACAGAAATCGCATCGGAATTAAATAAAAAGGCACAATGTCGCCTTAAGTACAAGAATAGAGACTCTTCTTACAGTCGGTGCTTTGAGCATTCCCTGTGAGACCAGTATTAGTTTCCGATACACCACTGCAGGTTCTATGTATTCCTTGGACATACACATTGACGATGATACACAGAAATCGCATCGGAATGAAATAAAAAAGGCAAACTGCCGCGTAAGTACAAGAATAGAGACTCTTATTACAGTCGGTGCTTTCAGCATTCCCTGTGAGTCCAGTATTAGATTCCGATACACCTCAGCAGCTTCAATGTATTCCTAGGACCTTCACATTGACGATGAAACACAGAAATCGCATCGGAATTAAATACAAAAAGCGCAATGCCGCCTTAAATACAAGAGTAGAGACTCTTGTTACTGTCGGTGCTTTGAGCATTCCCTGTGAGACCAGAATTAGTTTCCGATACACCTCAGCAGGTTCAATGTATTCCTAGGACCTTCACATTGACGATGAAACACAGAACTCGCATCGGAATTAAATACAAATGGCACAATGCCGTCTTAAGTACAAGAATAGAGACTCTTCTTACAGTCGGTGCTTTCAGCATTCCCTGTGAGACCAGAATTAGTTTCCGATACACCACTCCAGGTTCAATGTATTCCTTGGACCTTCACATTGACGATGAAACACAGAAATCGCATCGGAATGAAATACAAAAGACAAACTGCCGCGTAAGTACAAGAATAGAGACTCTTCTTACAGTCGGTGCTTTCAGTATTCCCTGTGAGACCAGTATTAGTTTCCGATACACCTCAGCAGGTTCAATGTATTCCTAGGACCTTCACATTGACGATGAAACACAGAAATCGCATCGGAATTAAATACAAAAGGCACAATGTCGCCTTAAGTACAAGAATAGAGACTCTTCTTACACTCGGTGCTTTGAGCATTCCCTGTGAGACCAGTATTTGATTCTGATACACCACTGCAGGTTCAATGTATTCCTTGGACCTTCACATTGGCGATGAAACACAGATATCGAATCGGAATTAAATACAAAAGGCACAATGCCGTCTTAAGTACAAGAATAGAGACTCTTCTTACAGTCGGTGCTATGAGCATTCCCTGTGAGACCAGTATTAGTTTCCGATACACCACTGCAGGTTCAATGTATTCCTTGGACCTTCACATTGACGATGAAACACAGAAATCGCATCGGAATTAAATACAAAAGGCGCAATGCCGCCTTAAGTACAACAATAGAGACTCTTCTTACAGTCGGTGCTTTGAGCATTATCTGTGAGACCAGTATTAGATTCCGATACACCACTGCAGGTTCAATGTATTCCTTGGACCTTCACATTGACGATGAAACACAGAAATCGCATCGGAATTAAATACAAAAGGCACAACGCCGTCTTAAGTACAAGAATCGAGACTCTTCTTACAGTCGGTGCTCTCAGCATTCCCTGTGAGACCAGTATTAGTTTCCGATACACCTCAGCAGGTTCAATGTATTCCTAGGACCTTCACATTGACGATGAAACACAGAAATCGCATCGGAATTAAATACAAAAGGCACAATGTCGCCTTAAGTACAAGAATAGACACTCTTCTTACAGTCGGTGCTTTGAGCATTCCCTGTGAGACCAGTATTAGTTTCCGATACACCACTGCAGGTTCAATGTATTCCTTGGACCTTCACATTGACGATGAAACACAGAAATCGCATCGGAATTAAATACAAAAGGCACAATGCAGCATTAAGTACAACAATAGAGACTCTTCTTGCAGTCGGTGCTTTGAGCATTCCCTGTGAGACCAGAATTAGTTTCCGATACACCACCCCAGGTTCAATGTATTCCTTGGACCTTCACATTGACGACGAAACACAGAATTCGCATCGGAATTAAATTCGAAAGGCACTATGCCATTATAAGTACATGAATAAAGACTCTTCTTACAGTCGGTACTTTCAGCATTCCCTGTGAGCCCAGTATTAGTTTCCGATACACCACTCCAGGTTCAATGTATTCCTAGGACCTTCACATTGACGATGAAACACAGAAATCGCATCGGAATTAAATACAAAAGGCACAATGTCGCCTTAAGTACAAGAATAGAGACACTTCTTACAGTCGGTGCTTTGAGCATTCCCTGTGAGACTAGAATTAGTTTCCGATACACCACTCCAGGTTCAATGTATTCCTTGGACCTTCACATTGACGATGAAACACAGAAATCGCATCGGAATTAAATACAAAAAGCGCAATGCCGCCTTAAATACAAGAGTAGAGACTCTTGTTACTGTCGGTGCTTTGAGCATTCCCTGTGAGACCAGAATTAGTTTCCGATACACCTCAGCAGGTTCAATGTATTCCTAGGACCTTCACATTGACGATGAAACACAGAACTCGCATCGGAATTAAATACAAAAGGCACAATGCCGTCTTAAGTACAAGAATAGAGACTCTTCTTACAGTCGGTGCTTTCAGCATTCCCTGTGAGACCAGAATTAGTTTCCGATACACCACTCCAGGTTCAATGTATTCCTTGGACCTTCACATTGACGATGAAACACAGAAATCGCATCGGAATGAAATACAAAAGGCAAACTGCCGCGTAAGTACAAGAATAGAGACTCTTCTTACAGTCGGTGCTTTCAGTATTCCCTGTGAGACCAGTATTAGTTTCCGATACACCTCAGCAGGTTCAATGTATTCCTAGGACCTTCACATTGACGATGAAACACAGAAATCGCATCGGAATTAAATACAAAAGGCACAATGTCGCCTTAAGTACAAGAATAGAGACTCTTCTTACACTCGGTGCTTTGAGCATTCCCTGTGAGACCAGTATTTGATTCTGATACACCACTGCAGGTTCAATGTATTCCTTGGACCTTCACATTGACGATGAAACACAGATATCGAATCGGAATTAAATACAAAAGGCACAATGCCGTCTTAAGTACAAGAATAGAGACTCTTCTTATAGTCGGTGCTATGAGCATTCCCTGTGAGACCAGTATTAGTTTCCGATACACCACTGCAGGTTCAATGTATTCCTTGGACCTTCACATTGACGATGAAACACAGAAATCGCTTCGGAATGAAATACAAAAGGCGAACTGGCGTGTAATTACAAGAATAGAGACTCTTCTTACCGTCGGTGCTTTCAGCATTCCCTGTGAGACCAGTATTAGTTTCCGATACACCTCAGCAGGTTCAATGTATTCCTAGGACCTTCACATTGACGATGATACACAGAAATCGCATCGGAATTAAATACAAGAGGCACAATGTCGCCTTAAGTACAAGAATAGAGACACTTCTTACAGTCGGTGCTTTGAGCATTCCCTGTGAGACTAGAATTAGTTTCCGTTACACCACTCCAGGTTCAATGTATTCCTTGGACCTTCACATTGACGATGAAACACAGAAATCGCATCAGAATGCAATACAAAAGCAAACTGCCGCGTAAGTACAAGAATAGAAACTCTTCTTACAGTCGGTGCACTCAGCATTCCCTGTGAGACCAGTATTAGTTTCCGATACACCTCAGCAGGTTCAATGTATTCCTAGGACGTCCACATTGACGATGAAACACAGAAATCGCATCGGAATTAAATACAAAAGGCACAATGTCGCCTTAAGTACAAGAATAGAGACTCTTCTTACGGTCGGTGCTTTGAGCATTCCCTGTGAGACCAGTATTAGTTTCCGATACACCACTGCAGGTTCAATGTATTCCTTGGACATACACATTGACGATGATACACAGAAATCGCATCGGAATGAAATAAAAAAGGCAAACTGCCGCGTAAGTACAAGTATAGAGACTCTTATTACAGTCGGTGCTTTCAGCATTCCCTGTGAGTCCAGTATTAGAGTCCGATACACCTCAGCAGCTTCAATGTATTCCTAGGACCTTCACATTGACGATGAAACACAGAAATCGCATCGGAATTAAATACAAAAAGCGCAATGCCGCCTTAAATACAAGAGTAGAGACTCTTGTTACTGTCGGTGCTTTGAGCATTCCCTGTGAGACCAGAATTAGTTTCCGATACACCTCAGCAGGTTCAATGTATTCCTAGGACCTTCACATTGACGATGAAACACAGAAATCGCATCGGAATTAAATACAAAAGGCACAATGTCGCCTTAAGTACAAGAATAGTGACTCTTCTTACAGTCGGTGCTTTGAGCATTCCCTGTGAGACTAGAATTAGTTTCCGATACACCACTCCAGGTTCAATGTATTCCTTGGACCTTCACATTGACGATGAAACGCAGAAATCGCATCAGAATGAAATACAAAAGCAAACTGCCGCGTAAGTACAAGAATAGAGACTCTTCTTACAGTCGCTGCATTCAGCATTTCCTGTGAGACCAGTATTAGTTTCTGATACACCTCAGCAGGTTCAATGTATTCCTAGGACGTTCACACTGACGATGAAACACAGAAATCGCATCGGAATTAAATACAAAAGGCACAATGTCGCCTTAAGTACAAGAATAGAGACTCTTCTTACAGTCGGTGCTTTGAGCATTCCCTGTGAGACCAGTATTAGTTTCCGATACACCACTGCAGGTTTAATGTATTCCTTGGACATACACATTGACGATGATACACAGAAATCGCATCGGAATGAAATAAAAAAGGCAAACTGCCGCGTAAGTACAAGAATAGAGACTCTTATTACAGTCGGTGTTTTCAGCATTCCCTGTGAGTCCAGTATTAGATTCCGATACACCTCAGCAGCTTCAATGTATTCCTAGGACCTTCACATTGACGATGAAACACAGAAATCGCATCGGAATTAAATACAAAAAGCGCAATGCCGCCTTAAATACAAGAGTAGAGACTCTTGTTACTGTCGGTGCTTTGAGCATTCCCTGTGAGACCAGAATTAGTTTCCGATACACCTCAGCAGGTTCAATGTATTCCTAGGACCTTCACATTGACGATGAAACACAGAACTCGCATCGGAATTAAATACAAATGGCACAATGCCGTCTTAAGTACAAGAATAGAGACTCTTCTTACAGTCGGTGCTTTCAGCATTCCCTGTGAGACCAGAATTAGTTTCCGATACACCACTCCAGGTTCAATGTATTCCTTGGACCTTCACATTGACGATGAAACACAGAAATCGCATCGGAATGAAATACAAAAGACAAACTGCCGCGTAAGTACAAGAATAGAGACTCTTCTTACAGTCGGTGCTTTCAGTATTCCCTGTGAGACCAGTATTAGTTTCCGATACACCTCAGCAGGTTCAATGTATTCCTAGGACCTTCACATTGACGATGAAACACATAAATCGCATCGGAATTAAATACAAAAGGCACAATGTCGCCTTAAGTACAAGAATAGAGACTCTTCTTACACTCGGTGCTTTGAGCATTCCCTGTGAGACCAGTATTTGATTCTGATACACCACTGCAGGTTCAATGTATTCCTTGGACCTTCACATTGACGATGAAACACAGATATCGAATCGGAATTAAATACAAAAGGCACAATGCCGTCTTAAGTACAAGAATAGAGACTCTTCTTACAGTCGGTGCTATGAGCATTCCCTGTGAGACCAGTATTAGTTTCCGATACACCACTGCAGGTTCAATGTATTCCTTGGACCTTCACATTGACGATGAAACACAGAAATCGCATCGGAATTAAATACAAAAGGCGCAATGCCGCCTTAAGTACAACAATAGAGACTCTTCTTACAGTCGGTGCTTTGAGCATTATCTGTGAGACCAGTATTAGATTCCGATACACCACTGCAGGTTCAATGTATTCCTTGGACCTTCACATTGACGATGAAACACAGAAATCGCATCGGAATTAAATACAAAAGGCACAACGCCGTCTTAAGTACAAGAATCGAGACTCTTCTTACAGTCGGTGCTCTCAGCATTCCCTGTGAGACCAGTATTAGTTTCCGATACACCTCAGCAGGTTCAATGTATTCCTAGGACCTTCACATTGACGATGAAACACAGAAATCGCATCGGAATTAAATACAAAAGGCACAATGTCGCCTTAAGTACAAGAATAGACACTCTTCTTACAGTCGGTGCTTTGAGCATTCCCTGTGAGACCAGTATTAGTTTCCGATACACCACTGCAGGTTCAATGTATTCCTTGGACCTTCACATTGACGATGAAACACAGAAATCGCATCGGAATTAAATACAAAAGGCACAATGCAGCATTAAGTACAACAATAGAGACTCTTCTTGCAGTCGGTGCTTTGAGCATTCCCTGTGAGACCAGAATTAGTTTCCGATACACCACCCCAGGTTCAATGTATTCCTTGGACCTTCACATTGACGACGAAACACAGAAATCGCATCGGAATTAAATACAAATCGCACAATGACGCCTTAAGTAAAAGAATTGTGACTCTTCTTACAGTAGGTACTTTGAGCATTCCCTGTGAGGCCAGTATTACTTTCCGATACACCACTGCAGGTTCAATGAATTCCTTCGACCTTCACTTTGACGATGAAACACAGAAATCGCATCTGAATTAAATACAAAAGGCACAATGCCACCTTAAGTACAAGAATAGAAACTCTTCTTACAGTCGGTGCTTTGAGCATTCCCTGTGAGACCAGTATTAGTTTCCGATACACCACTGCAGGTTCAATGTATTCCTAGGACCTTCACATTGACGAAGAAACACAGAAATCGCATCGGAGTTAAATACAAAAGGCACAATGCCGTCTTAAGTACAAGAACAGAGACTCTTCTTACAGTCGGTGCGATGAGCATTCCCTTTGAGACCAGTATTAGTTTCCGATACACCAGTGCAGGTTCAATGTATTCCTTGGACCTTCACATTGACGATGAAACACAGAAAACGCATCGGAATTAAATACAAAACGCCCAATGCCGCCTTAAGTACAAGCATAGAGACTCTTCTTACAGTCGGTGATTTGAGCATTCCCTGTGAGACCAGTGTTAGTTTCCGATACACCACTCCAGGTTCAATGTACTCCTTGGACCTTCACATTGCCGATGAAACACAGAATTCGCATCGGAATTAAATTCGAAAGGCACTATGCCATCTTAAGTACAAGAATAAAGACTCTTCTTACAGTCGGTACTTTCAGCATTCCCTGTGAGCCCAGTATTAGTTTCCGATACACCTCAGCAGGTTGAATGTATTCGTAGTACCTTCACATTGACGATGAAACACAGAAATCGCATCGGAATTAAATACAAAAGGCGCAACGCCGCCTTAAGTACAAGAATAGAGACTCTTCTTACAGTCGGTGCTTTGAGCATTCCCTGTGAGACCAGAATTAGTTTCCGATACACCAGTCCAGGTTCAATGTATTCCTTGGACATTCACATTGACGATGTAACACAGAAATCGCATCGGAATGAAATACAAAAGGCAAACTGCCGCGTAAGTACAAGAATAGAGACTCTTCTTGCTGTCGGTGCTTTCAGCATTCCCTGTGAGACCAGTATTAGTTTCCGATACACCTCAGCAGGTTCAATGTATTACTAGGACCTTCACATTGACGATGAAACACAGAAATCGCATCGGAATTAAATACAAAAGGCACAATGTCGCCTTAAGTACAAGAATAGAGACTCTTCTTATTGTCGGTGCTTTGAGCATTCCCTGTGAGACCAGTATTAGTTTCCGATACACCACTGCAGGTTCAATGTATTCCTAGGACCTTCACATTGATGATGAAACACAGAAGTCGCATCGGAATTAAATACAAAAGGCACAATGTCGCCTTAAGTACAAGAATAGAGACTCTTCTTACAGTCGGTGCTTTGAGCATTCCCTGTGAGACCAGTATTAGTTTCCGATACACCACTCCAGGTTCAATGTATTCCTTGCACATTCACATTGACGATGAAACACAGAAATCGCATCGGAATGAAAAACAAAAGCCAAACTGCCGCGTAAGTACAAGAATAGAGACTCTTCTTACAGTCGGTGCTTCCAGCATTCCCTGTGAGACCAGTATTAGTTTCCGATACACCTCAGCAGGTTCAATGTATTCCTAGGACCTTCACATTGAGGATGAAACACAGAAATCGCATTGGAATTAAATACAAAAGGCACAATGACGCCTTAAGTACAAGAACTGAGACTCTTCTTACTGTCGGTGCTTTGAGCATTCCCTGTGAGACCAGTATTAGTTTCCGATACACCACTCCAGGTTCAATGTAATCCTAGGACCTTTACATTGACGTTGAAACACAGAAATCCCATCGGAATTAAATACAAAAGGCACAATGTCGCCTTAAGTACAAGAATAGACACTCTTCTTACAGTCGGTGCTTTGAGCATTCCCTGTGAGACCAGTGTTAGTTTCCGATACACCACTGCAGGTTCAATGTATTCCTTGGACCTTCACATTGACGATGAAACACAGAAATCGCATCGGAATTAAATACAAAAGGCACAATGCAGCATTAAGTACAACAATAGAGACTCTTCAGGCAGTCGGTGCTTTGAGCATTCCCTGTGAGACCAGAATTAGTTTCCGATACACCACCCCAGGTTCAATGTATTCCTTGGACCTTCACATTGACGACGAAACACAGAAATCGCATCGGAATTAAATACAAATCGCACAATGACGCCTTAAGTAAAAGAATTGTGACTCTTCTTACAGTAGGTACTTTGAGCATTCCCTGTGAGGCCAGTATTACTTTCCGATACACCACTGCAGGTTCAATGTATTCCTTCGACCTTCACATTGACGATGAAACACAGAAATCGCATCTGAATTAAATACAAAAGGCACAATGCCACCTTAAGTACAAGAATAGAAACTCTTCTTACAGTCGGTGCTTTGAGCATTCCCTGTGAGACCAGTATTAGTTTCCGATACACCACTGCAGGTTCAATGTATTCCTAGGACCTTCACATTGACGAAGAATCACAGAAATCGCATCGGAGTTAAATACAAAAGGCATAATGCCGTCTTAAGTACAAGAACAGAGACTCTTCTTACAGTCGGTGCGATGAGCATTCCCTTTGAGACCAGTATTAGTTTCCGATACACCAGTGCAGGTTCAATGTATTCCTTGGACCTTCACATTGACGATGAAACACAGAAAACGCATCGGAATTAAATACAAAACGCCCAATGCCGCCTTAAGTACAAGCATAGAGACTCTTCTTACAGTCGGTGATTTGAGCATTCCCTGTGAGACCAGTGTTAGTTTCCGATACACCACTCCAGCTTCAATGTACTCCTTGGACCTTCACATTGCCGATGAAACACAGAATTCGCATCGGAATTAAATTCGAAAGGCACTATGCCATCTTAAGTACAAGAATAAAGACTCTTCTTACAGTCGGTACTTTCAGCATTCCCTGTGAGCCCAGTATTAGTTTCCGATACACCTCAGCAGGTTGAATGTATTTGTAGTACCTTCACATTGACGATGAAACACAGAAATCGCATCGGAATTAAATACAAAAGGCGCAACGCCGCCTTAAGTACAAGAATAGAGACTCTTCTTACAGTCGGTGCTTTGAGCATTCCCTGTGAGACCAGAATTAGTTTCCGATACACCAGTCCAGGTTCAATGTATTCCTTGGACATTCACATTGACGATGAAATACAGAAATCGCATCGGAATGAAATACAAAAGGCAAACTGCCGCGTAAGTCAAGAATAGGGTTTCCTCTTACAGTCGGTGTTTTCAGCATTCCCTGTGAGACCAGTATTAGTTTCCGATACACCTCAGCAGGTTCAATGTAATCCTAGGACCTTCACATTGACGATGTAACACAGAAATCGCATCGGAATTAAATACAAAAGGCACAATGTCGCCTTAAGTACAAGAATAGAGACTCTTCTTACGTTCGGTGCTTTGACCATTCCCTGTGAGACCAGTATTAGTTTCCGATACACCACTGCAGGTTCAATGTATTCCTAGGACCTTCACATTGATGATGAAACACAGAAGTCGCATCGGAATTAAATACAAAAGGCACAATGTCGCCTTAAGTACAAGAATAGAGACTCTTCTTACAGTCGGTGCTTTGAGCATTCCCTGTGAGACCAGTATTAGTTTCCGATACACCACTCCAGGTTCAATGTATTCCTTGCACATTCACATTGACGATGAAACACAGAAATCGCATCGGAATGAAAAACAAAAGGCAAACTGCCGCGTAAGTACAAGAATAGAGACTCTTCTTACAGTCGGTGCTTTCAGCATTCCCTGTGAGACCAGTATTAGTTTCCGATACACCTCAGCAGGTTCAATGTATTCCTAGGACCTTCACATTGAGGATGAAACACAGAAATCGCATTGGAATTAAATACAAAAGGCACAATGACGCCTTAAGTACAAGAACTGAGACTCTTCTTACTGTCGGTGCTTTGAGCATTCCCTGTGAGACCTGTATTAGTTTCCGATACACCACTCCAGGTTCAATGTAATCCTTGGACATTCACATTGACGATGAAACACAGAAATCGCTTCGGAATGAAATACAAAAGGCGAACTGGCGTGTAAGTACAAGAATAGAGACTCTTCTTACCGTCGGTGCTTTCAGCATTCCCTGTGAGACCAGTATTAGTTTCCGATACACCTCAGCAGGTTCAATGTATTCCTAGGACCTTCACATTGACGAAGAAACACAGAAATCGCATCGGAATTAAATACAAAAGGCACAATGTCGCCTTAAGTACAAGAATAGAGACTCTTCTTACAGTCGGTGCTTTGAGTATTCCCTGTGAGACTAGAATTAGTTTCCGATACACCACTCCAGGTTCAATGTATTCCTTGGACTTTCACATTGACGATGAAACACAGAAATCGCATCAGAATGAAATACAAAAGCAAACTGCCGCGTAAGTACAAGAATAGAGACTCTTCTTACAGTCGGTGCATTCAGCATTCCCTGTGAGACCAGTATTAGTTTCCGATACACCTCAGCAGGTTCAATGTATTCCTAGGACGTTCACATTGACGATGAAACACAGAAATCGCATCGGAATTAAATACAAAAGGCACAATGTCGCCTTAAGTACAAGAATAGAGACTCTTCTTACAGTCGGTGCTTTGAGCATTCCCTGTGAGACCAGTATTAGTTTCCGATACACCACTGCAGGTTCAATGTATTCCTTGGACATACACATTGACGATGATACACAGAAATCGCATCGGAATGAAATAAAAAAGGCAAACTGCCGCGTAAGTACAAGAATAGAGACTCTTATTACAGTCGGTGCTTTCAGCATTCCCTGTGAGTCCAGTATTAGATTCCGATACACCTCAGCAGCTTCAATGTATTCCTAGGACCTTCACATTGACGATGAAACACAGAAATCGTATCGGAATTAAATACAAAAAGCGCAATGCCGCCTTAAATACAAGAGTTGAGACTCTTGTTACTGTCGGTGCTTTGAGCAGTCCCTGTGAGACCAGAATTAGTTTCCGATACACCTCAGCAGGTTCAATGTATTCCTAGGACCTTCACATTGACGATGAAACACAGAAATCGCATCGGAATTAAATACAAAAGGCACAATGTCGCCTTAAGTACAAGAATAGTGACTCTTCTTACAGTCGGTGCTTTGAGCATTCCCTGTGAGACTAGAATTAGTTTCCGATACACCACTCCAGGTTCAATGTATTCCTTGGACCTTCACATTGACGATGAAACGCAGAAATCGCATCAGAATGAAATACAAAAGCAAACTGCCGCGTAAGTACAAGAATAGAGACTCTTCTTACAGTCGCTGCATTCAGCATTCCCTGTGAGACCAGTATTAGTTTCTGATACACCTCAGCAGGTTCAATGTATTCCTAGGACGTTTACATTGACGATGAAACACTGAAATCGCATCGGAATTAAATACAAAAGGCACAATGTCGCCTTAAGTACAAGAATAGAGACTCTTCTTACAGTCGGTGCTTTGAGCATTCCCTGTGAGACCAGTATTAGTTTCCGATACACCACTGCAGGTTCAATGTATTCCTTGGACATACACATTGACGATGATACACAGAAATCGCATCGGAATGAAATACAAAAGGCAAACTGCCGCGTAAGTACAAGAATAGAGACTCTTCTTGCTGTCGGTGCTTTCAGCATTCCCTGTGAGACCAGTATTAGTTTCCGATACACCTCAGCAGGTTCAATGTATTACTAGGACCTTCACATTGACGATGAAACACAGAAATCGCATCGGAATTAAATACAAAAGGCACAATGTCGCCTTAAGTAAAAGAATTGTGACTCTTCTTACAGTAGGTACTTTGAGCATTCCCTGTGAGGCCAGTATTACTTTCCGATACACCACTGCAGGTTCAATGAATTCCTTCGACCTTCACTTTGACGATGAAACACAGAAATCGCATCTGAATTAAATACAAAAGGCACAATGCCACCTTAAGTACAAGAATAGAAACTCTTCTTACAGTCGGTGCTTTGAGCATTCCCTGTGAGACCAGTATTAGTTTCCGATACACCACTGCAGGTTCAATGTATTCCTAGGACCTTCACATTGACGAAGAAACACAGAAATCGCATCGGAGTTAAATACAAAAGGCACAATGCCGTCTTAAGTACAAGAACAGAGACTCTTCTTACAGTCGGTGCGATGAGCATTCCCTTTGAGACCAGTATTAGTTTCCGATACACCAGTGCAGGTTCAATGTATTCCTTGGACCTTCACATTGACGATGAAACACAGAAAACGCATCGGAATTAAATACAAAACGCCCAATGCCGCCTTAAGTACAAGCATAGAGACTCTTCTTACAGTCGGTGATTTGAGCATTCCCTGTGAGACCAGTGTTAGTTTCCGATACACCACTCCAGGTTCAATGTACTCCTTGGACCTTCACATTGCCGATGAAACACAGAATTCGCATCGGAATTAAATTCGAAAGGCACTATGCCATCTTAAGTACAAGAATAAAGACTCTTCTTACAGTCGGTACTTTCAGCATTCCCTGTGAGCCCAGTATTAGTTTCCGATACACCTCAGCAGGTTGAATGTATTCGTAGTACCTTCACATTGACGATGAAACACAGAAATCGCATCGGAATTAAATACAAAAGGCGCAACGCCGCCTTAAGTACAAGAATAGAGACTCTTCTTACAGTCGGTGCTTTGAGCATTCCCTGTGAGACCAGAATTAGTTTCCGATACACCAGTCCAGGTTCAATGTATTCCTTGGACATTCACATTGACGATGTAACACAGAAATCGCATCGGAATGAAATACAAAAGGCAAACTGCCGCGTAAGTACAAGAATAGAGACTCTTCTTGCTGTCGGTGCTTTCAGCATTCCCTGTGAGACCAGTATTAGTTTCCGATACACCTCAGCAGGTTCAATGTATTACTAGGACCTTCACATTGACGATGAAACACAGAAATCGCATCGGAATTAAATACAAAAGGCACAATGTCGCCTTAAGTACAAGAATAGAGACTCTTCTTATTGTCGGTGCTTTGAGCATTCCCTGTGAGACCAGTATTAGTTTCCGATACACCACTGCAGGTTCAATGTATTCCTAGGACCTTCACATTGATGATGAAACACAGAAGTCGCATCGGAATTAAATACAAAAGGCACAATGTCGCCTTAAGTACAAGAATAGAGACTCTTCTTACAGTCGGTGCTTTGAGCATTCCCTGTGAGACCAGTATTAGTTTCCGATACACCACTCCAGGTTCAATGTATTCCTTGCACATTCACATTGACGATGAAACACAGAAATCGCATCGGAATGAAAAACAAAAGCCAAACTGCCGCGTAAGTACAAGAATAGAGACTCTTCTTACAGTCGGTGCTTCCAGCATTCCCTGTGAGACCAGTATTAGTTTCCGATACACCTCAGCAGGTTCAATGTATTCCTAGGACCTTCACATTGAGGATGAAACACAGAAATCGCATTGGAATTAAATACAAAAGGCACAATGACGCCTTAAGTACAAGAACTGAGACTCTTCTTACTGTCGGTGCTTTGAGCATTCCCTGTGAGACCAGTATTAGTTTCCGATACACCACTCCAGGTTCAATGTAATCCTAGGACCTTTACATTGACGTTGAAACACAGAAATCCCATCGGAATTAAATACAAAAGGCACAATGTCGCCTTAAGTACAAGAATAGACACTCTTCTTACAGTCGGTGCTTTGAGCATTCCCTGTGAGACCAGTGTTAGTTTCCGATACACCACTGCAGGTTCAATGTATTCCTTGGACCTTCACATTGACGATGAAACACAGAAATCGCATCGGAATTAAATACAAAAGGCACAATGCAGCATTAAGTACAACAATAGAGACTCTTCTTGCAGTCGGTGCTTTGAGCATTCCCTGTGAGACCAGAATTAGTTTCCGATACACCACCCCAGGTTCAATGTATTCCTTGGACCTTCACATTGACGACGAAACACAGAAATCGCATCGGAATTAAATACAAATCGCACAATGACGCCTTAAGTAAAAGAATTGTGACTCTTCTTACAGTAGGTACTTTGAGCATTCCCTGTGAGGCCAGTATTACTTTCCGATACACCACTGCAGGTTCAATGTATTCCTTCGACCTTCACATTGACGATGAAACACAGAAATCGCATCTGAATTAAATACAAAAGGCACAATGCCACCTTAAGTACAAGAATAGAAACTCTTCTTACAGTCGGTGCTTTGAGCATTCCCTGTGAGACCAGTATTAGTTTCCGATACACCACTGCAGGTTCAATGTATTCCTAGGACCTTCACATTGACGAAGAATCACAGAAATCGCATCGGAGTTAAATACAAAAGGCATAATGCCGTCTTAAGTACAAGAACAGAGACTCTTCTTACAGTCGGTGCGATGAGCATTCCCTTTGAGACCAGTATTAGTTTCCGATACACCAGTGCAGGTTCAATGTATTCCTTGGACCTTCACATTGACGATGAAACACAGAAAACGCATCGGAATTAAATACAAAACGCCCAATGCCGCCTTAAGTACAAGCATAGAGACTCTTCTTACAGTCGGTGATTTGAGCATTCCCTGTGAGACCAGTGTTAGTTTCCGATACACCACTCCAGCTTCAATGTACTCCTTGGACCTTCACATTGCCGATGAAACACAGAATTCGCATCGGAATTAAATTCGAAAGGCACTATGCCATCTTAAGTACAAGAATAAAGACTCTTCTTACAGTCGGTACTTTCAGCATTCCCTGTGAGCCCAGTATTAGTTTCCGATACACCTCAGCAGGTTGAATGTATTTGTAGTACCTTCACATTGACGATGAAACACAGAAATCGCATCGGAATTAAATACAAAAGGCGCAACGCCGCCTTAAGTACAAGAATAGAGACTCTTCTTACAGTCGGTGCTTTGAGCATTCCCTGTGAGACCAGAATTAGTTTCCGATACACCAGTCCAGGTTCAATGTATTCCTTGGACATTCACATTGACGATGAAATACAGAAATCGCATCGGAATGAAATACAAAAGGCAAACTGCCGCGTAAGTACAAGAATAGGGTTTCCTCTTACAGTCGGTGTTTTCAGCATTCCCTGTGAGACCAGTATTAGTTTCCGATACACCTCAGCAGGTTCAATGTAATCCTAGGACCTTCACATTGACGATGTAACACAGAAATCGCATGGGAATTAAATACAAAAGGCACAATGTCGCCTTAAGTACAAGAATAGAGACTCTTCTTACGTTCGGTGCTTTGACCATTCCCTGTGAGACCAGTATTAGTTTCCGATACACCACTGCAGGTTCAATGTATTCCTAGGACCTTCACATTGATGATGAAACACAGAAGTCGCATCGGAATTAAATACAAAAGGCACAATGTCGCCTTAAGTACAAGAATAGAGACTCTTCTTACAGTCGGTGCTTTGAGCATTCCCTGTGAGACCAGTATTAGTTTCCGATACACCACTCCAGGTTCAATGTATTCCTTGCACATTCACATTGACGATGAAACACAGAAATCGCATCGGAATGAAAAACAAAAGGCAAACTGCCGCGTAAGTACAAGAATAGAGACTCTTCTTACAGTCGGTGCTTTCAGCATTCCCTGTGAGACCAGTATTAGTTTCCGATACACCTCAGCAGGTTCAATGTATTCCTAGGACCTTCACATTGAGGATGAAACACAGAAATCGCATTGGAATTAAATACAAAAGGCACAATGACGCCTTAAGTACAAGAACTGAGACTCTTCTTACTGTCGGTGCTTTGAGCATTCCCTGTGAGACCTGTATTAGTTTCCGATACACCACTCCAGGTTCAATGTAATCCTTGGACATTCACATTGACGATGAAACACAGAAATCGCTTCGGAATGAAATACAAAAGGCGAACTGGCGTGTAAGTACAAGAATAGAGACTCTTCTTACCGTCGGTGCTTTCAGCATTCCCTGTGAGACCAGTATTAGTTTCCGATACACCTCAGCAGGTTCAATGTATTCCTAGGACCTTCACATTGACGAAGAAACACAGAAATCGCATCGGAATTAAATACAAAAGGCACAATGTCGCCTTAAGTACAAGAATAGAGACTCTTCTTACAGTCGGTGCTTTGAGTATTCCCTGTGAGACTAGAATTAGTTTCCGATACACCACTCCAGGTTCAATGTATTCCTTGGACTTTCACATTGACGATGAAACACAGAAATCGCATCAGAATGAAATACAAAAGCAAACTGCCGCGTAAGTACAAGAATAGAGACTCTTCTTACAGTCGGTGCATTCAGCATTCCCTGTGAGACCAGTATTAGTTTCCGATACACCTCAGCAGGTTCAATGTATTCCTAGGACGTTCACATTGACGATGAAACACAGAAATCGCATCGGAATTAAATACAAAAGGCACAATGTCGCCTTAAGTACAAGAATAGAGACTCTTCTTACAGTCGGTGCTTTGAGCATTCCCTGTGAGACCAGTATTAGTTTCCGATACACCACTGCAGGTTCAATGTATTCCTTGGACATACACATTGACGATGATACACAGAAATCGCATCGGAATGAAATAAAAAAGGCAAACTGCCGCGTAAGTACAAGAATAGAGACTCTTATTACAGTCGGTGCTTTCAGCATTCCCTGTGAGTCCAGTATTAGATTCCGATACACCTCAGCAGCTTCAATGTATTCCTAGGACCTTCACATTGACGATGAAACACAGAAATCGTATCGGAATTAAATACAAAAAGCGCAATGCCGCCTTAAATACAAGAGTTGAGACTCTTGTTACTGTCGGTGCTTTGAGCAGTCCCTGTGAGACCAGAATTAGTTTCCGATACACCTCAGCAGGTTCAATGTATTCCTAGGACCTTCACATTGACGATGAAACACAGAAATCGCATCGGAATTAAATACAAAAGGCACAATGTCGCCTTAAGTACAAGAATAGTGACTCTTCTTACAGTCGGTGCTTTGAGCATTCCCTGTGAGACTAGAATTAGTTTCCGATACACCACTCCAGGTTCAATGTATTCCTTGGACCTTCACATTGACGATGAAACGCAGAAATCGCATCAGAATGAAATACAAAAGCAAACTGCCGCGTAAGTACAAGAATAGAGACTCTTCTTACAGTCGCTGCATTCAGCATTCCCTGTGAGACCAGTATTAGTTTCTGATACACCTCAGCAGGTTCAATGTATTCCTAGGACGTTTACATTGACGATGAAACACTGAAATCGCATCGGAATTAAATACAAAAGGCACAATGTCGCCTTAAGTACAAGAATAGAGACTCTTCTTACAGTCGGTGCTTTGAGCATTCCCTGTGAGACCAGTATTAGTTTCCGATACACCACTGCAGGTTCAATGTATTCCTTGGACATACACATTGACGATGATACACAGAAATCGCATCGGAATGAAATACAAAAGGCAAACTGCCGCGTAAGTACAAGAATAGAGACTCTTCTTGCTGTCGGTGCTTTCAGCATTCCCTGTGAGACCAGTATTAGTTTCCGATACACCTCAGCAGGTTCAATGTATTACTAGGACCTTCACATTGACGATGAAACACAGAAATCGCATCGGAATTAAATACAAAAGGCACAATGTCGCCTTAAGTACAAGAATAGAGACTCTTCTTATTGTCGGTGCTTTGAGCATTCCCTGTGAGACCAGTATTAGTTTCCGATTCACCACTGCAGGTTCAATGTATTCCTAGGACCTTCACATTGATGATGAAACACAGAAGTCGCATCGGAATTAAATACATAAGGCACAATGTCGCCTTAAGTACAAGAATAGAGACTCTTCTTACAGTCGGTGATTTGAGCATTCCCTGTGAGACCAGTGTTAGTTTCCGATACACCACTCCAGGTTCAATGTACTCCTTGGACCTTCACATTGCCGATGAAACACAGAATTCGCATCGGAATAAAATTCGAAAGGCACTATGCCATCTTAAGTACAAGAATAAAGACTCTTCTTTCAGTCGGTACTTTCAGCATTCCCTGTGAGCCCAGTATTAGTTTCCGATACACCTCAGCAGGTTGAATGTATTCGTAGTACCTTCACATTGACGATGAAACACAGAAATCGCATCGGAATTAAATACAAAAGGCGCAACGCCGCCTTAAGTACAAGAATAGAGACTCTTCTTACAGTCGGTGCTTTGAGCATTCCCTGTGAGACCAGAATTAGTTTCCGATACACCAGTCCAGGTTCAATGTATTCCTTGGACATTCACATTGACGATGTAACACAGAAATCGCATCGGAATGAAATACAAAAGGCAAACTGCCGCGTAAGTACAAGAATAGAGACTCTTCTTGCTGTCGGTGCTTTCAGCATTCCCTGTGAGACCAGTATTAGTTTCCGATACACCTCAGCAGGTTCAATGTATTACTAGGACCTTCACATTGACGATGAAACACAGAAATCGCATCGGAATTAAATACAAAAGGCACAATGTCGCCTTAAGTACAAGAATAGAGACTCTTCTTATTGTCGGTGCTTTGAGCATTCCCTGTGAGACCAGTATTAGTTTCCGATACACCACTGCAGGTTCAATGCATTCCTAGGACCTTCACATTGATGATGAAACACAGAAGTCGCATCGGAATTAAATACAAAAGGCACAATGTCGCCTTAAGTACAAGAATAGAGACTCTTCTTACAGTCGGTGCTTTGAGCATTCCCTGTGAGACCAGTATTAGTTTCCGATACACCACTCCAGGTTCAATGTATTCCTTGCACATTCACATTGACGATGAAACACAGAAATCGCCTCGGAATGAAATACAAAAGGCGAACTGGCGTGTAAGTACAAGAATAGAGACTCTTCTTACCGTCGGTGCTTTCAGCATTCCCTGTGAGACCAGTATTAGTTTCCGATACACCTCAGCAGGTTCAATGTATTCCTAGGACCTTCACATTGACGATGAAACACAGAAATCGCATCGGAATTAAATACAAAAGGCACAATGTCGCCTTAAGTACAAGAATAGAGACTCTTCTTACAGTCGGTGCTTTGAGTATTCCCTGTGAGACTAGAATTAGTTTCCGATACACCACTCCAGGTTCAATGTATTCCTTGGACTTTCACATTGACGATGAAACACAGAAATCGCATCAGAATGAAATACAAAAGCAAACTGCCGCGTATGTACAAGAATAGAGACTCTTCTTACAGTCGGTGCATTCAGCATTCCCTGTGAGACCAGTATTAGTTTCCGATACACCTCAGCAGGTTCAATGTATTCCTAGGACGTTCACATTGACGATGAAACACAGAAATCGCATCGGAATTAAATACAAAAGGCACAATGTCGCCTTAAGTACAAGAATAGAGACTCTTCTTACAGTCGGTGCTTTGAGCATTCCCTGTGAGACCAGTATTAGTTTCCGATACACCACTGCAGGTTCAATGTATTCCTTGGACATACACATTGACGATGATACACAGAAATCGCATCGGAATGAAATAAAAAAGGCAAACTGCCGCGTAAGTACAAGAATAGAGACTCTTATTACAGTCGGTGCTTTCAGCATTCCCTGTGAGTCCAGTATTAGATTCCGATACACCTCAGCAGCTTCAATGTATTCCTAGGACATACACATTGACGATGAAACACAGAAATCGCATCGGAATTAAATACAAAAAGCGCAATGCCGCCTTAAATACAAGAGTTGAGACTCTTGTTACTGTCGGTGCTTTGAGCATTCCCTGTGAGACCAGAATTAGTTTCCGATACACCTCAGCAGGTTCAATGTATTCCTAGGACCTTCACATTGACGATGAAACACAGAAATCGCATCGGAATTAAATACAAAAGGCACAATGTCGCCTTAAGTACAAGAATAGTGACTCTTCTTAAGGTCGGTGCTTTGAGCATTCCCTGTGAGACTAGAATTAGTTTCCGATACACCACTCCAGGTTCAATGTATTCCTTGGACCGTCACATTGACGATGAAACGCAGAAATCGCATCAGAATGAAATACAAAAGCAAACTGCCGCGTAAGTACAAGAATAGAGACTCTTCTTACAGTCGGTGCATTCAGCATTCCCTGTGAGACCAGTATTAGTTTCCGATACACCTCAGCAGGTTCAATGTATTACTAGGACCTTCACATTGACGATGAAACACAGAAATCGCATCGGAATTAAATACAAAAGGCACAATGTCGCCTTAAGTACAAGAATAGAGACTCTTCTTATTGTCGGTGCTTTGAGCATTCCCTGTGAGACCAGTATTAGTTTCCGATACACCACTGCAGGTTCAATGTATTCCTAGGACCTTCACATTGATGATGAAACACAGAAGTCGCATCGGAATTAAATACAAAAGGCACAATGTCGCCTTAAGTACAAGAATAGAGACTCTTCTTACAGTCGGTGCTTTGAGCATTCCCTGTGAGACCAGTATTAGTTTCCGATACACCACTCCAGGTTCAATGTATTCCTTGCACATTCACATTGACGATGAAACACAGAAATCGCATCGGAATGAAAAACAAAAGGCAAACTGCCGCGTAAGTACAAGAATAGAGACTCTTCTTACAGTCGGTGCTTTCAGCATTCCCTGTGAGACCAGTATTAGTTTCCGATACACCTCAGCAGGTTCAATGTATTCCTAGGACCTTCACATTGAGGATGAAACACAGAAATCGCATTGGAATTAAATACAAAAGGCACAATGACGCCTTAAGTACAAGAACTGAGACTCTTCTTACTGTCGGTGCTTTGAGCATTCCCTGTGAGACCTGTATTAGTTTCCGATACACCACTCCAGGTTCAATGTAATCCTTGGACATTCACATTGACGATGAAACACAGAAATCGCTTCGGAATGAAATACAAAAGGCGAACTGGCGTGTAAGTACAAGAATAGAGACTCTTCTTACCGTCGGTGCTTTCAGCATTCCCTGTGAGACCAGTATTAGTTTCCGATACACCTCAGCAGGTTCAATGTATTCCTAGGACCTTCACATTGACGAAGAAACACAGAAATCGCATCGGAATTAAATACAAAAGGCACAATGTCGCCTTAAGTACAAGAATAGAGACTCTTCTTACAGTCGGTGCTTTGAGTATTCCCTGTGAGACTAGAATTAGTTTCCGATACACCACTCCAGGTTCAATGTATTCCTTGGACTTTCACATTGACGATGAAACACAGAAATCGCATCAGAATGAAATACAAAACCAAACTGCCGCGTAAGTACAAGAATAGAGACTCTTCTTACAGTCGGTGCTTTCAGCATTCCCTGTGAGACCAGTATTAGTTTCCGATACACCTCAGCAGGTTCAATGTATTACTAGGACCTTCACATTGACGATGAAACACAGAAATCGCATCGGAATTAAATACAAAAGGCACAATGTCGCCTTAAGTACAAGAATAGAGACTCTTCTTATTGTCGGTGCTTTGAGCATTCCCTGTGAGACCAGTATTAGTTTCCGATACACCACTGCAGGTTCAATGTATTCCTAGGACCTTCACATTGATGATGAAACACAGAAGTCGCATCGGAATTAAATACATAAGGCACAATGTCGCCTTAAGTACTAGAATAGAGACTCTTCTTACAGTCGGTGATTTGAGCATTCCCTGTGAGACCAGTGTTAGTTTCCGATACACCACTCCAGGTTCAAAGTACTCCTTGGACCTTCACATTGCCGATTAAACACAGAATTCGCATCGGAATTAAATTCGAAAGGCACTATGCCATCTTAAGTACAAGAATAAAGACTCTTCTTACAGTCGGTACTTTCAGCATTCCCTGTGAGCCCAGTATTAGTTTCCGATACACCTCAGCAGGTTGAATGTATTCGTAGTACCTTCACATTGACGATGAAACACAGAAATCGCATCGGAATTAAATACAAAAGGCGCAACGCCGCCTTAAGTACAAGAATAGAGACTCTTCTTACAGTCGGTGCTTTGAGCATTCCCTGTGAGACCAGAATTAGTTTCCGATACACCAGTCCAGGTTCAATGTATTCCTTGGACATTCACATTGACGATGTAACACAGAAATCGCATCGGAATGAAATACAAATGGCAAACTGCCGCGTAAGTACAAGAATAGAGACTCATCTTGCTGTCGGTGCTTTCAGCATTCCCTGTGAGACCAGTATTAGTTTCCGATACACCTCAGCAGGTTCAAAGTATTACTAGGACCTTCACATTGACGATGAAACACAGAAATCGCATCGGAATTAAATACAAAAGGCACAATGTCGCCTTAAGTACAAGAATAGAGACTCTTCTTATTGTCGGTGCTTTGAGCATTCCCTGTGAGACCAGTATTAGTTTCCGATACACCACTGCAGGTTCAATGCATTCCTAGGACCTTCACATTGATGATGAAACACAGAAGTCGCATCGGAATTAAATACAAAAGGCACAATGTCGCCTTAAGTACAAGAATAGAGACTCTTCTTACAGTCGGTGCTTTGAGCATTCCCTGTGAGACCAGTATTAGTTTCCGATACACCACTCCAGGTTCAATGTATTCCTTGCACATTCACATTGACGATGAAACACAGAAATCGCTTCGGAATGAAATACAAAAGGCGAACTGGCGTGTAAGTACAAGAATAGAGACTCTTCTTACCGTCGGTGCTTTCAGCATTCCCTGTGAGACCAGTATTAGTTTCCGATACACCTCAGCAGGTTCAATGTATTCCTAGGACCTTCACATTGACGATGAAACACAGAAATCGCATCGGAATTAAATACAAAAGGCACAATGTCGCCTTAAGTACAAGAATAGAGACTCTTCTTACAGTCGGTGCTTTGAGTATTCCCTGTGAGACTAGAATTAGTTTCCGATACACCACTCCAGGTTCAATGTATTCCTTGGACTTTCACATTGACGATGAAACACAGAAATCGCATCAGAATGAAATATAAAAGCAAACTGCCGCGTAAGTACAAGAATAGAGACTCTTCTTACAGTCGGTGCATTCAGCATTCCCTGTGAGACCAGTATTAGTTTCCGATACACCTCAGCAGGTTCAATGTATTCCTAGGACGTTCACATTGACGATGAAACACAGAAATCGCATCGGAATTAAATACAAAAGGCACAATGTCGCCTTAAGTACAAGAATAGAGACTCTTCTTACAGTCGGTGCTTTGAGCATTCCCTGTGAGACCAGTATTAGTTTCCGATACACCACTGCAGGTTCAATGTATTCCTTGGACATACACATTGACGATGATACACAGAAATCGCATCGGAATGAAATAAAAAAGGCAAACTGCCGCGTAAGTACAAGAATAGAGACTCTTATTACAGTCGGTGCTTTCAGCATTCCCTGTGAGTCCAGTATTAGATTCCGATACACCTCAGCAGCTTCAATGTATTCCTAGGACCTTCACATTGACGATGAAACACAGAAATCGCATCGGAATTAAATACAAAAAGCGCAATGCCGCCTTAAGTACAAGAATAGAGACTCTTCTTATTGTCGGTGCTTTGAGCATTCCCTGTGAGACCAGTATTAGTTTCCGATACACCACTGCAGGTTCAATGTATTCCTAGGACCTTCACATTGATGATGAAACACAGAAGTCGCATCGGAATTAAATACAAAAGGCACAATGTCGCCTTAAGTACAAGAATAGAGACTCTTCTTACAGTCGGTGCTTTGAGCATTCCCTGTGAGACCAGTATTAGTTTCCGATACACCACTCCAGGTTCAATGTATTCCTTGCACATTCACATTGACGATGAAACACAGAAATCGCATCGGAATGAAAAACAAAAGGCAAACTGCCGCGTAAGTACAAGAATAGAGACTCTTCTTACAGTCGGTGCTTTCAGCATTCCCTGTGAGACCAGTATTAGTTTCCGATACACCTCAGCAGGTTCAATGTATTCCTAGGACCTTCACATTGAGGATGAAACACAGAAATCGCATTGGAATTAAATACAAAAGGCACAATGACGCCTTAAGTACAAGAACTGAGACTCTTCTTACTGTCGGTGCTTTGAGCATTCCCTGTGAGACCTGTATTAGTTTCCGATACACCACTCCAGGTTCAATGTAATCCTTGGACATTCACATTGACGATGAAACACAGAAATCGCTTCGGAATGAAATACAAAAGGCGAACTGGCGTGTAAGTACAAGAATAGAGACTCTTCTTACCGTCGGTGCTTTCAGCATTCCCTGTGAGACCAGTATTAGTTTCCGATACACCTCAGCAGGTTCAATGTATTCCTAGGACCTTCACATTGACGAAGAAACACAGAAATCGCATCGGAATTAAATACAAAAGGCACAATGTCGCCTTAAGTACAAGAATAGAGACTCTTCTTACAGTCGGTGCTTTGAGTAGTCCCTGTGAGACTAGAATTAGTTTCCGATACACCACTCCAGGTTCAATGTATTCCTTGGACTTTCACATTGACGATGAAACACAGAAATCGCATCAGAATGAAATACAAAACCAAACTGCCGCGTAAGTACAAGAATAGAGACTCTTCTTACAGTCGGTGCTTTCAGCATTCCCTGTGAGACCAGTATTAGTTTCCGATACACCTCAGCAGGTTCAATGTATTACTAGGACCTTCACATTGACGATGAAACACAGAAATCGCATCGGAATTAAATACAAAAGGCACAATGTCGCCTTAAGTACAAGAATAGAGACTCTTCTTATTGTCGGTGCTTTGAGCATTCCCTGTGAGACCAGTATTAGTTTCCGATACACCACTGCAGGTTCAATGTATTCCTAGGACCTTCACATTGATGATGAAACACAGAAGTCGCATCGGAATTAAATACATAAGGCACAATGTCGCCTTAAGTACTAGAATAGAGACTCTTCTTACAGTCGGTGATTTGAGCATTCCCTGTGAGACCAGTGTTAGTTTCCGATACACCACTCCAGGTTCAAAGTACTCCTTGGACCTTCACATTGCCGATTAAACACAGAATTCGCATCGGAATTAAATTCGAAAGGCACTATGCCATCTTAAGTACAAGAATAAAGACTCTTCTTACAGTCGGTACTTTCAGCATTCCCTGTGAGCCCAGTATTAGTTTCCGATACACCTCAGCAGGTTGAATGTATTCGTAGTACCTTCACATTGACGATGAAACACAGAAATCGCATCGGAATTAAATACAAAAGGCGCAACGCCGCCTTAAGTACAAGAATAGAGACTCTTCTTACAGTCGGTGCTTTGAGCATTCCCTGTGAGACCAGAATTAGTTTCCGATACACCAGTCCAGGTTCAATGTATTCCTTGGACATTCACATTGACGATGTAACACAGAAATCGCATCGGAATGAAATACAAATGGCAAACTGCCGCGTAAGTACAAGAATAGAGACTCATCTTGCTGTCGGTGCTTTCAGCATTCCCTGTGAGACCAGTATTAGTTTCCGATACACCTCAGCAGGTTCAAAGTATTACTAGGACCTTCACATTGACGATGAAACACAGAAATCGCATCGGAATTAAATACAAAAGGCACAATGTCGCCTTAAGTACAAGAATAGAGACTCTTCTTATTGTCGGTGCTTTGAGCATTCCCTGTGAGACCAGTATTAGTTTCCGATACACCACTGCAGGTTCAATGCATTCCTAGGACCTTCACATTGATGATGAAACACAGAAGTCGCATCGGAATTAAATACAAAAGGCACAATGTCGCCTTAAGTACAAGAATAGAGACTCTTCTTACAGTCGGTGCTTTGAGCATTCCCTGTGAGACCAGTATTAGTTTCCGATACACCACTCCAGGTTCAATGTATTCCTTGCACATTCACATTGACGATGAAACACAGAAATCGCTTCGGAATGAAATACAAAAGGCGAACTGGCGTGTAAGTACAAGAATAGAGACTCTTCTTACCGTCGGTGCTTTCAGCATTCCCTGTGAGACCAGTATTAGTTTCCGATACACCTCAGCAGGTTCAATGTATTCCTAGGACCTTCACATTGACGATGAAACACAGAAATCGCATCGGAATTAAATACAAAAGGCACAATGTCGCCTTAAGTACAAGAATAGAGACTCTTCTTACAGTCGGTGCTTTGAGTATTCCCTGTGAGACTAGAATTAGTTTCCGATACACCACTCCAGGTTCAATGTATTCCTTGGACTTTCACATTGACGATGAAACACAGAAATCGCATCAGAATGAAATATAAAAGCAAACTGCCGCGTAAGTACAAGAATAGAGACTCTTCTTACAGTCGGTGCATTCAGCATTCCCTGTGAGACCAGTATTAGTTTCCGATACACCTCAGCAGGTTCAATGTATTCCTAGGACGTTCACATTGACGATGAAACACAGAAATCGCATCGGAATTAAATACAAAAGGCACAATGTCGCCTTAAGTACAAGAATAGAGACTCTTCTTACAGTCGGTGCTTTGAGCATTCCCTGTGAGACCAGTATTAGTTTCCGATACACCACTGCAGGTTCAATGTATTCCTTGGACATACACATTGACGATGATACACAGAAATCGCATCGGAATGAAATAAAAAAGGCAAACTGCCGCGTAAGTACAAGAATAGAGACTCTTATTACAGTCGGTGCTTTCAGCATTCCCTGTGAGTCCAGTATTAGATTCCGATACACCTCAGCAGCTTCAATGTATTCCTAGGACCTTCACATTGACGATGAAACACAGAAATCGCATCGGAATTAAATACAAAAAGCGCAATGCCGCCTTAAATACAAGAGTTGAGACTCTTGCTACTGTCGGTGCTTTGAGCATTCCCTGTGAGACCAGAATTAGTTTCCGATACACCTCAGCAGGTTCAATGTATTCCTAGGACCTTCACATTGACGATGAAACACAGAAATCGCATCGGAATTAAATACAAAAGGCACAATGTCGCCTTAAGTACAAGAATAGTGACTCTTCTTACAGTCGGTGCTTTGAGCATTCCCTGTGAGACTAGAATTAGTTTCCGATACACCACTCCAGGTTCAATGTATTCCTTGGACCTTCACATTGACGATGAAACGCAGAAATCGCATCAGAATGAAATACAAAAGCAAACTGCCGCGTAAGTACAAGAATAGAGACTCTTCTTACAGTCGCTGCATTCAGCATTCCCTGTGAGACCAGTATTAGTTTCTGATACACCTCAGCAGGTTCAATGTATTCCTAGGACGTTCACATTGACGATGAAACACAGAAATCGCATCGGAATTAAATACAAAAGGCACAATGTCGCCTTAAGTACAAGAATAGAGACTCTTCTTACAGTCGGTGCTTTGAGCATTCCCTGTGAGACCAGTATTAGTTTCCGATACACCACTGCAGGTTCAATGTATTCCTTGGACATACACATTGACGATGATACACAGAAATCGCATCGGAATGAAATAAAAAATGCAAACTGCCGCGTAAGTACAAGAATAGAGACTCTTATTACAGTCGGTGCTTTCAGCATTCCCTGTGAGACCAGTATTAGATTCCGATACACCTCAGCAGGTTCAATGTATTCCTAGGACCTTCACATTGACGATGAAACACAGAAATCGCATCGGAATTAAATACAAAAAGCGCAATGCCGCCTTAAATACAAGAGTAGAGACTCTTGTTACAGTCGGTGCTTTGAGCATTCCCTGTGAGACCAGAATTAGTTTCCGATACAACACTACAGGTTCAATGTATTCCTTGGACATTCACATTGACGATGAAACACAGAAATCGCATCGGAATGAAATACAAAAGGCAAACTGCCGCGTAAGTACAAGAATAGGGACTCCTCTTTCAGTCGGTGTTTTCCGCATTCCCTGTGAGACCAGTATTAGTTTCCGATACACCTCAGCAGGTTCAATGTAATCCTTGGACCTTCACATTGACGATGAAACACAGAATTCGCATCGGAATTAAATACAAAAGGCGCAACGCCGCCTTAAGTACAAGAATAGAGACTCGTCTTACAGTCGGTGCTTTGAGCATTCCCTGTGAGACCAGAATTAGTTTCCGATACACCAGTTCAGGTTCAATGTATTCCTTGGACATTCACATTGACGATGTAACACAGAAATCGCATCGGAATGAAATACAAAAGGCAAACTGCCGCGTAAGTACAAGAATAGAGACTCTTCTTGCTGTCGGTGCTTTCAGCATTCCCTGTGAGACCAGTATTAGTTTCCGATACACCTCAGCAGGTTCAATGTATTCCTAGGACCTTCACTTTGACGATGAAACACAGAAATCGCATCGGAATTAAATACAAAAGGCACAATGTCGCCTTAAGTACAAGAATAGAGACTCTTCTTATTGTCGGTGCTTTGAGCATTCCCTGTGAGACCAGTATTAGTTTCCGATACACCACTGCAGGTTCAATGTATTCCTAGGACCTTCACATTGACGATGAAACACAGAAGTCGCATCGGAATTAAATACAAAAGGCACAATGTCGCCCTAAGTACAAGAATAGAGACTCTTCTTACAGACGGTGCTTTGAGCATTCCCTGTGAGACCAGTATTAGTTTCCGATACACCACTCAAGGTTCAATGTATTCCTTGGACATTCACATTGACGATGAAACACAGAAATCGCATCGGAATGAAAAACAAAAGGCAAACTGCCGCGTAAGTACAAGAATAGAGACTATTCTTACAGTCGTTGCTTTCAGCGTTCCCTGTGAGACCAGTATTAGTTTCCGATACACCACTCCAGGTTCAATGTAATCCTTGGACATTCACATTGACAATGAAACACAGAAATCGCTTCGGAATGAAATACAAAAGGCGAACTGGCGTGTAAGTACAAGAATAGAGACTCTTCTTACCGTCGGTGCTTTCAGCATTCCCTGTGAGACCAGTATTAGTTTCAGATACACCTCAGCAGGTTCAATGTATTCCTAGGACCTTCACATTGACGATGAAACACAGAAATCGCATCGGAATTAAATACAAAAGGCACAATGTCGCCTTAAGTACAAGAATAGAGACTCTTCTTACAGTCGGTGCTTTGAGCATTCCCTGTGAGACAAGAATTAGTTTCCGATACACCACTCCAGGTTCAATGTATTCCTTGGACCTTCACATTGACGATGAAACACAGAAATCGCATCAGAATGAAATTCAAAAGCAAACTGCCGCGTAAGTACAAGAATAGAGACTCTTCTTACAGTCGGTGCATTCAGCATTCCCTGTGAGACCAGTATTAGTTTCCGATACACCTCAGCAGGTTCAATGTTTTCCTAGGACGTTCACATTGACGATGAAACACAGAAATCGCATCGGAATTAAATACAAAAGGCACAATGTCGCCTTAAGT
The DNA here is from genome assembly GCF_023864345.2 of Schistocerca serialis cubense. Lineage (NCBI taxonomy): Eukaryota > Metazoa > Arthropoda > Insecta > Orthoptera > Acrididae > Schistocerca > Schistocerca serialis. The sequence goes on from NC_064640.1 coordinate 1,065,498,831, forward strand.
ACAAGAATAGAGACTCTTCTTACAGTCGGTGCTTTGAGCATTCCCTGTGAGACCAGTATTAGTTTCCGATACACCACTGCAGGTTCAATGTATTCCTTGGACATACACATTGACGATGATACACAGAAATCGCTTCGGAATGAAATAAAAAAGGCAAACTGCCGCGTAAGTACAAGAATAGAGACTCTTATTACAGTCGGTGCTTTCAGCATTCCTTGTGAGTCCAGTATTAGATTCCGATACACCTCAGCAGGTTCAATGTATTCCTAGGACCTTCACATTGACGATGAAACACAGAAATCGCATCGGAATTAAATACAAAAAGCGCAATGCCGCCTTAAATACAAGAGTAGAGACTCTTGTTACTGTCGGTGCTTTGAACATTCCCTGTGAGACCAGAATTAGTTTCCGATACACCTCAGCAGGTTCAATGTATTCCTAGGACCTTCACATTGACGATGAAACACAGAAATCGCATCGGAATTAAATACAAAAGGCACAATGTCGCCTTAGGTACAAGAATAGTGACTCTTCTTACAGTCGGTGATTTGAGCATTCCCTGTGAGACTAGAATTAGTTTCCGATACACCACTCCAGGTTCAATGTATTCCTTGGACCTTCACATTGACGATGAAACACAGAAATCGCATCAGAATGAAATACAAAAGCAAACTGCCGCGTAAGTACAAGAATAGAGACTCTTCTTACAGTCGCTGCATTCAGCATTCCCTGTGAGACCAGTATTAGTTTCCGATACACCTCAGCAGGTTCAATGTATTCCTAGGACGTTCACATTGACGATGAAACACAGAAATCGCATCGGAATTAAATACAAAAGGCACAATGTCGCCTTAAGTACATGAATAGAGACTCTTCTTACAGTCGGTGCTTTGAGCATTCCCTGTGAGACCAGTATTAGTTTCCGATACACCACTGCAGGTTCAATGTATTCCTTGGACATACACATTGACGATGATACACAGAAATCGCATCGGAATGAAATAAAAAAGGCAAACTGCCGCGTAAGTACAAGAATAGAGACTCTTATTACAGTCGGTGCTTTCAGCATTCCCTGTGAGACCAGTATTAGATTCCGATACACCTCAGCAGGTTCAATGTATTCCTAGGACCTTCACATTGACGATGAAACACAGAATTCGCATCGGAATTAAATACAAAAGGCGCAATGCCGCCTTAAATACAAGAGTAGAGACTCTTGTTACAGTCGGTGCTTTGAGCATTCCCTGTGAGACCAGAATTAGTTTCCGATACACCACTACAGGTTCAATGTATTCCTTGGACATTCACATTGACGATGAAACACAGAAATCGCATCGGAATGAAATACAAATGGCAAACTGCCGCGTAAGTACAAGAATAGGGACTCCTCTTACAGTCGGTGTTTTCAACATTCCCTGTGAGACCAGTATTAGTTTCCGATACACCTCAGCAGGTTCAATGTAATCCTAGGACCTTCACATTGACGATGTAACACAGAAATCGCATCGGAATTAAATACAAAAGGCACAATGTCGCCTTAAGTACAAGAATAGAGACTCTTCTTACAGTCGGTGCTTTGAGCATTCCCTGTGAGACCAGTATTAGTTTCCGATACACCACTGCTGGTTCCATGCATTCCTAGGACCTTCACATTGACGATGAAACACAGAAATCGCATCGGAATTAAATACAAAAGGCACAATGTCGCCTTAAGTACAAGATTAGAGACTCTTTTTACAGTCGGTAATTTAAGCATTCCCTGTGAGACCAGTATTAGTTTCCGATACACCACTCCAGGTTCAATGTATACCTTGGACATTCACATTGACGATGAAACACAGAAATCGCATCGGAATGAAATACAAATGGCAAACTGACGCGTAAGTACAAGAATAGAGACTCTTCTTACAGTCGGTGCTTTCAGCATTCCCTGTGAGGCCAGTATTAGTTTCCGATATACCTCAGCAGTTTCAATGTATTCCTAGGACCTTCACATTGACGATGAAACACAGAAATCGCATCGAAATTAAATACAAAAGGCACAATGTCGCCTTAAGTGCAAGAATAGAGACTCTTTTTTCAGTCGGTGCTTTGAGCATTCCCTGTGAGACCAGAATTAGTTTCCGATACACCACTCCAGGTTCAATGTATTCCTTGGACCTTCACATTGACGATGAAACACAGAAATCGCATCTGAATGAAATTCAAAAGGCAAACTGCCGCGTAAGTACAAGAATAGAGACTCTTCTTACAGTCGGTGCTTTCAGCATTCCCTGTGAGACCAGTATTAGTTTCCGATACACCTCAGCAGGTTCAATGTATTCCTAGGACGTACACATTGACGATGAAACACAGAAATCGCATCGGAATTAAATACAAAAGGCACTATGTCGCCTTAAGTACAAGAATAGAGACTCTTCTTAAAGTCGGTGCTTTGAGCATTCCTGTGAGACCAGTATTAGTTTCCGATACACCACTGCAGGTTCAATGTATTCCTTGGACCTTCACATTGACGATGATACACAGAAATCGCATCGGAATGAAATAAAAAAGGCAAACTGCCGCGTAAGTACAAGAATAGAGACTCTTCTTACAGTCGGTGCTTTCAGCATTCCCTGTGAGACCAGTATTAGATTCCGATACACCGCAGCAGGTTCAATGTATTCCTAGGACCTTCACATTGACGATGAAACACAGAAATCGCATCGGCATTAAATACAAAAGGCACAATGTCGCCTTAAGTACAAGAATCGAGACTCTTCTTACAGTCGGTGCTTTGAGCATTCCCTGTGAGACCAGTATTAGTTTCCGATACACCATTGCTGGTTCAATGTATTCCTAGGACCTTCACATTGACGTTTAAACACAGAAATCGCATCGGAATGAAATACAAAATTCACAATGTCGCCTTAAGTACAAGAATAGAGACTCTTCTTACAGTCGGTGCTTTGAGCATTCCCTGTGAGACCAGTATTAGTTTCCGATTCACCACTCCAGGTTCAATGTATTCCTTGGACATTCACATTGACGATGAAACACAGAAATCGCATCGGAATGAAATACAAAAGGCAAACTGACGCGTAAGTACAAGAATAGAGACTCTTCTTAAAGTCGGTGCTTTCAGCATTCCCTGTGAGACCAGTATTAGTTTCCGATACACCTCAGCAGGTTCAATGTATTCCTAGGACCTTCACATTGACGATGAAACACAGAAATCGCATCGGAATTAAATACAAAAGGCACAATGCCCTCTTAAGTACAAGAATAGAGACTCTTCTTACAGTCGGTGCTATGAGCATTCCCTGTGAGACCAGTATTAGTTTCCGATACACCACAGCAGTTTCAATGTATTCCTTGTACCTTCACATTGACGATGAAACACAGAAATCGCATCGGAATTAAATACAAAAGGCACAACGCCGTCTTAAGTTCAAGAATAGAGACTCTTCTTACAGTCGGGGCTTTCAGCATTCCCTGTGAGACCAGTATTAGTTTCCGATACACCTCAGCAGGTTCAATGTATTCCTAGGACCTTCACATTGACGATGAAACACAGAAATCGCATCGGAATTAAATACAAAAGGCACATTGTCGCCTTCAGTACTAGAATAGAGACTCTTCTTACATTCGGTGCTTTGAGCATTCCCTGTGAGACCAGAATTAGTTTCCGATACACCACTCCAGGTTCAATGCATTCCTTGGATCTACACATTGACGATGAAACACAGAAATCGCATCGGAATGAAATACAAAAGGCAAACCGCCGCGTAAGTACAAGAATAGAGACTCTTCTTACAGTCGGTGCATTCAGCATTCCCTGTGAGACCAGTATTAGTTTCCGATACACCTCAGCAGGTTCAATGTATTCCTAGGACGTTCACATTGACGATGAAACACAGAAATCGCATCGGAATTAAATACAAAAGGCACAATGTCGCCTTAAGTACAAGAATAGAGACTCTTCTTACAGTCGGTGCTTTGAGCATTCCCTGTGAGACCAGTATTAGTTTCCGATACACCACTGCAGGTTCAATGTATTCCTTGGACATACACATTGACGATGATACACAGAAATCGCATCAGAATGAAAAAAAAAAGGCAAACTGCCGCGTAAGTACAAGAATAGAGACTCTTATTACAGTCGGTGCTTTCAGCATTCCCTGTGAGACCAGTGTTAGATTCCGATACACCTCAGCAGGTTCAATGTATTCCTAGGACCTTCACATTGACGATGAAACAGAGAAATCGCATCGGAATTAAATACAAAAAGCGCAATGCTGCCTTAAATACAAGAGTAGAGACTCTTGTTACAGTCGGTGCTTTGAGCATTCCCTGTGAGACCAGAATTAGTTTCCGATACACCACTACAGGTTCAATGTATTCCTTGGACATTCACATTGACGATGAAACACAGAAATCGCATCGGAATGAAATACAAAAGGCAAACTGCCGCGTAAGTACAAGAATAGGGACTCCTCTTACAGTCGGTGTTTTCAGCATTCCCTGTGAGACCAGTATTAGTTTCCGATACACCTCAGCAGGTTCAATGTAATCCTAGAACCTTCACATTGACGATGTAACACAGAAATCGCATCGGAATTAAATACAAAAGGCACAATGTCGCCTTAAGTACAAGAATTATGACTCTTCTTACGGTCGGTGCTTTGACCATTCCCTGTGAGACCAGTATTAGTTTCCGATACACCACTGCTGGTTCCATGCATTCCTAGGACCTTCACATTGACGATGAAACACAGAAATCGCATCGGAATTAAATACAAAAGGCACAATGTCGCCTTAAGTACAAGAATAGAGACTCTTTTTACAGTCGGTGCTTTAAGCATTCCCTGTGAGACCAGTATTAGTTTCCGATACACCACTCCAGGTTCAATGTATTCCTTGGACATTCACATTGACGATGAAACACAGAAATCGCATCGGAATGAAATACAAATGGCAAACTGACGCGTAAGTACAAGAATAGAGTCTCTTCTTACAGTCGGTGCTTTCAGCATTCTCTGTGAGGCCAGTATTAGTTTCCGATACACCTCAGTAGTTTCAATGTATTCCTAGGACCTTCACATTGACGATGAAACACAGAAATCGCATCGGAATTAAATACAAAAGGCACAATGACGCCTTAAGTACAAGATTAGAGACTCTTCTCACAGTCGTTGTTTTGAGCATTCCCTGTGAGACCAGTATTAGTTTCCGATACACCACTCCAGGTTCAATGTAATCCTTGGACATTCACATTGACGACGAAACACAGAAATCGCATCGGAATGAAATACAAAAGGCGAACTGGCGCGTAAGTACAAGAATAGAGACTCTTCTTACAGTCGGTGCTTTCAGCATTCCCTGTGAGACCAGTATTAGATTCCGATACACCTCAGCAGGTTCAATGTATTCCTAAGACCTTCACATTGACGATGAAACACAGAAATCGCATCGAAATTAAATACAAAAGGCACAATGTCGCCTTAAGTGCAAGAATAGAGACTCTTCTTACAGTCGGTGCTTTGAGCATTCCCTGTGAGACCAGAATTAGTTTCCGATACACCACTCCAGGTTCAATGTATTCCTTGGACCTTCACATTGACGATGAAACACAGAAATCGCATCGGAATGAAATACAAAAGGCAAACTGCCACGTAAGTACAAGAATAGAGACTCTTCTTACAGTCGGTGCTTTCAGTATTCCCTGTGAGACCAGTATTAGTTTCCGATACACCTCAGCAGGTTCAATGTATTCCTAGGACGTTCACATTGACGATGAAACACAGAAATCGCATCGGAATTAAATACAAAAGGAACAATGTCGCCTTAAGTACAAGAATAGAGACTCTTCTTACAGTCGGTGATTTGAGCATTCCTGTGATACCAGTATTAGTTTCCGATACACCACTGCAGGTTCAATGTATTCCTTGGACCTTCACATTGACGATGATACACAGAAATCGCATCGGAATGAAATAAAAAAGGCAAACTGCCGCGTAAGTACAAGAATAGAGACTCTTCTTACAGTCGGTGCTTTCAGAATTCCCTGTGAGACCAGTATTAGATTCCGATACACCGCAGCAGGTTCAATGTATTCCTGGGACCTTCACATTGACGATGATACACAGAAATCGCATCGGAATTAATACAAAAAGCGCAATGCCGCCTTAAATACAAGAATAGAGACTCTTGTTACAGTCGGTGCTTTGAGCATTCCCTGTGAGACCAGAATAAGTTTCCGATACACCACTACAGGTTCAATGTATTCCTTGGACATTCACATTGACGATGAAACACAGAAATCGCATCGGAATGAAATACAAAAGGCAAACTGCCGCGTAAGTACAAGAATAGAGACTCCTCTTACAGTCGGTGCTTTCAGCATTCCCTGTGAGACCAGTATTAGTTTCCCATAGACCTCAGCAGGTTCAATGTAATCCTAGGACCTTCACATTGACGATGAAACACAGAAATCGCATCGGAATTAAATACAAAAGGCACAATGTCGCCTTAAGTACAAGAATAGAGACTCTTCTTACAGTCGGAGCTTTGAGCATTCCCTGTGAGACCAGTATTAGTTTCCGATACACCACTCCAGGTTCAATGTATTCCTTGGACATTCACATTGACGATGAAACACAGAAATCGCATCGGAATGAAATACAAAAGGCAAACTGACGCGTAAGTACAAGAATAGAGACTCTTCTTACAGTCGGTGCTTTCAGCATTCCCTGTGAGACCAGTATTAGTTTCCGATACACCTCAGCAGGATCAATGTATTCCTAGGACCTTCACATTGACGATGAAACACAGAAATCGCATCGGAATTAAATACAAAAGGCACAATGCCGTCTTAAGTACAAGAATAGATACTCTTCTTACAGTCGGTGCTATGAGCATTCCCTGTGAGACCAGTATTAGTTTCCGATACACCACAGCAGTTTCAATGTATTCCTTGGACCTTCACATTGTCGATGAAACACAGAAATCGCATCGGAATTAAATACAAAAGGCACAACGCCGTCTTAAGTACTAGAATTGAGACTCTTCTTACAGTCGGGGCTTTCAGCATTCCCTGTGAGACCAGTATTAGTTTCCGATACACCTCAGCAGGTTCAATGTATTCCTAGGACCTTCACATTGACGAAGAAACACAGAAATCGCATCGGAATTAAATACAAAAGGCACATTGTCGCCTTTAGTACTAGAATAGAGACTCTTCTTACAGTCGGTGTTTTGAGCATTCCCTGTGAGACCAGAATTAGTTTCCGATACACCACTCCAGGTTCAATGTAATCCTTGGATCTACACATTGACGATGAAACACAGAAATCGCATCGGAATGAAATACAAAAGGCAAACTGCCGCGTAAGTACAAGAATAGAGACTCTTCTTACAGTCGCTGCATTCAGCATTCCCTGTGAGACCAGTATTAGTTTCCGATACACCTCAGCAGGTTCAATGTATTCCTAGGACGTTCACATTGACGATGAAACACAGAAATCGCATCGGAATTAAATACAAAAGGCACAATGTCGCCTTAAGTACAAGAATAGAGACTCTTCTTACAGTCGGTGCTTTGAGCATTCCCTGTGAGACCAGTATTAGTTTCCGATACACCACTGCAGGTTCAATGTATTCCTTGGACATACACATTGACGATGATACACAGAAATCGCATCGGAATGAAATAAAAAAGGCAAACTGCCGCGTAAGTACAAGAATAGAGACTCTTATTACAGTCGGTGCTTTCAGCATTCCCTGTGAGACCAGTATTAGATTCCGATACACCTCAGCAGGTTCAATGTATTCCTAGGACCTTCACATTGACGATGAAACACAGAAATCGCATCGGAATTAAATACAAAAAGCGCAATGCCGCCTTAAATACAAGAGTAGAGACTCTTGTTACAGTCGGTGCTTTGAGCATTCCCTGTGAGACCAGAATTAGTTTCCGATACACCACTACAGGTTCAATGTATTCCTTGGACATTCACATTGACGATGAAATACAGAAATCGCATCGGAATGAAATACAAAAGGCAAACTGCCGCGTAAGTACAAGAATAGGGACTCCTCTTACAGTCGGTGTTTTCAGCATTCCCTGTGAGACCAGTATTAGTTTCCGATACACCTCAGCAGGTTCAATGTAATCCTAGGACCTTCACATTGACGATGTAACACAGAAATCGCATCGGAATTAAATACAAAAGGCACAATGTCGCCTTAAGCACAAGAATAGAGACTCTTCTTACGTTCGGTGCTTTGACCATTCCCTGTGAGACCAGTATTAGTTTCCGATACACCACTGCTGGTTCCATGCATTCCTAGGACCTTCACATTGACGATGAAACACAGAAATCGCATCGGAATTAAATACAAAAGGCACAATGTCGCCTTAAGTACAAGAATAGAGACTCTTTTTACAGTCGGTGCTTTAAGCATTCCCTGTGAGACCAGTATTAGTTTCCGATACACCACTCCAGGTTCAATGTATTCCTTGGACATTCACATTGACGATGAAACACAGAAATCGCATCGGAATGAAATACAAATGGCAAACTGACGCGTAAGTACAAGAATAGAGACTCTTCTTACAGTCGGTGCTTTCAGCATTCCCTGTGAGACCAGTATTAGTTTCCGATACATCTCAGCAGGTTCAATGTATTCCTAGGACGTTCACATTGACGATGAAACACAGAAATCGCATCGGAATTAAATACAAAAGGCACAATGCCGTCTTAAGTACATGAATAGAGACTCTTCTTACAGTCGGTGCTATGAGCATTCCCTGTGAGACCAGTATTAGTTTCCGATACACCACAGCAGTTTCAATGTATTCCTTGGACCTTCACATTGACGATGAAACACAGAAATCGCATCGGAATTAAATACAAAAGGCACAACGCCGTCTTAAGTACAAGAATAGAGAATCTTCTTACAGTCGGGGCTTTCAGCATTCCCTGTGAGACCAGTATTAGTTTCCGATACACCTCAGCAGGTTCAATGTATTCCTAGGACCTTCACATTGACGAAGAAACACAGAAATCGCATCGGAATTAAATACAAAAGGCACATTGTCGCCTTCAGTACTAGAATAGAGACTCTTCTTACAGTCGGTGCTTTGAGCATTCCCTGTGAGACCAGAATTAGTTTCCGATACACCACTCCAGGTTCAATGCATTCCTTGGATCTACACATTGACGATGAAACACAGAAATCGCATCGGAATGAAATACAAAAGGCAAACTGCCGCGTAAGTACAAGAATAGAGACTCTTCTTACAGTCGGTGCATTCAGCATTCCCTGTGAGGCCAGTATTAGTTTCCGATACACCTCAGCAGGTTCAATGTATTCCTAGGACGTTCACATTGACGATGAAACACAGAAATCGCATCGGAATTAAATACAAAAGGCACAATGTCGCCTTAAGTACAAGAATAGATACTCTTCTTACAGTCGGTGCTTTGAGCATTCCCTGTGAGACCAGTATTAGTTTCCGATACACCACTGCAGGTTCAATGGATTCCTTGGACATACACATTGACGATGATACACAGATATCGCATCAGAATGAAATAAAAAAGGCAAACTGCCGTGTAAGTACAAGAATAGAGACTCTTATTACAGTCGGTGCTTTCAGCATTCCCTGTGAGACCAGTATTAGATTCCGATACACCTCAGCAGGTTCAATGTATTCCTAGGACCTTCACATTGACGATGAAACAGAGAAATCGCATCGGAATTAAATACAAAAAGCGCAATGCTGCCTTAAATACAAGAGTAGAGACTCTTGTTACAGTCGGTGCTTTGAGCATTCCCTGTGAGACCAGAATTAGTTTCCGATACACCACTACAGGTTCAATGTATTCCTTGGACATTCACATTGACGATGAAACACAGAAATCGCATCGGAATGAAATACAAAAGGCAAACTGCCGCGTAAGTACAAGAATAGGGACTCCTCTTACAGTCGGTGTTTTCAGCATTCCCTGTGAGACCAGTATTAGTTTCCGATACACCTCAGCAGGTTCAATGTAATCCTAGGACCTTCACATTGACGATGTAACACAGAAATCGCATCGGAATTAAATACAAAAGGCACAATGTCGCCTTAAGTACAAGAATAAAGACTCTTCTTACGGTCGGTGCTTTGACCATTCCCTGTGAGACCAGTATTAGTTTCCGATACACCACTGCTGGTTCCATGCATTCCTAGGACCTTCACATTGACGATGAAACACAGAAATCGCATCGGAATTAAATACAAAAGGCACAATGTCGCCTTAAGTACAAGAATAGAGACTCTTTTTACAGTCGGTGCTTTAAGCATTCCCTGTGAGACCAGTATTAGTTTCCGATACACCACTCCAGGTTCAATGTATTCCTTGGACATTCACATTGACGATGAAACACAGAAATCGCATCGGAATGAAATACAAATGGCAAACTGACGCGTAAGTACAAGAATAGAGTCTCTTCTTACAGTCGGTGCTTTCAGCATTCTCTGTGAGGCCAGTATTAGTTTCCGATACACCTCAGTAGTTTCAATGTATTCCTAGGACCTTCACATTGACGATGAAACACAGAAATCGCATCGGAATTAAATACAAAAGGCACAATGACGCCTTAAGTACAAGATTAGAGACTCTTCTCACAGTCGGTGTTTTGAGCATTCCCTGTGAGGCCAGTATTAGTTTCCGATACACCACTCCAGGTTCAATGTAATCCTTGGACATTCACATTGACGACGAAACACAGAAATCGCATCGGAATGAAATACAAAAGGCGAACTGGCGCGTAAGTACAAGAATAGAGACTCTTCTTACAGTCGGTGCTTTCAGCATTCCCTGTGAGACCAGTATTAGTTTCCGATACACCTCAGCAGGTTCAATGTATTCCTAAGACCTTCACATTGACGATGAAACAAAAAAAAGCGCATCGAAATCAAATACAAAAGGCACAATGTCGCCTTAAGTGCAAGAATAGAGACTCTTCTTACAGTCGGTGCTTTGAGCATTCCCTGTGAGACCAGAATTAGTTTCCGATACACCACTCCAGGTTCAATGTATTCCTTGGACCTTCACATTGACGATGAAACACAGAAATCGCATCGGAATGAAATACAAAAGGCAAACTGATACGTAAGTACAAGAATAGAGACTCTTCTTACAGTCGGTGCTTTCAGCATTCCCTGTGAGACCAGTATTAGTTTCCGATACACCTCAGCAGGTTCAATGTATTCCTAGGACGTTCACATTGACGATGAAACACAGAAATCGCATCGGAATTAAATACAAAAGGAACAATGTCGCCTTAAGTACAAGAATAGAGACTCTTTTTACAGTCGGTGATTTGAGCATTCCTGTGATACCAGTATTAGTTTCCGATACACCACTGCAGGTTCAATGTATTCCTTGGACCTTCACATTGACGATGATACACAGAAATCGCATCGGAATGAAATAAAAAAGGCAAACTGCCGCGTAAGTACAAGAATAGAGACTCTTCTTACAGTCGGTGCTTTCAGAATTCCCTGTGAGACCAGTATTAGATTCCGATACACCGCAGCAGGTTCAATGTATTCCTGGGACCTTCACATTGACGATGATACACAGAAATCGCATCGGAATTAATACAAAAAGCGCAATGCCGCCTTAAATACAAGAATAGAGACTCTTGTTACAGTCGGTGCTTTGAGCATTCCCTGTGAGACCAGAATAAGTTTCCGATACACCACTACAGGTTCAATGTATTCCTTGGACATTCACATTGACGATGAAACACAGAAATCGCATCGGAATGAAATACAAAAGGCAAACTGCCGCGTAAGTACAAGAATAGAGACTCCTCTTACAGTCGGTGCTTTCAGCATTCCCTGTGAGACCAGTATTAGTTTCCCATAGACCTCAGCAGGTTCAATGTAATCCTAGGACCTTCACATTGACGATGAAACACAGAAATCGCATCGGAATTAAATACAAAAGGCACAATGTCGCCTTAAGTACAAGAATAGAGACTCTTCTTACAGTCGGTGCTTTGAGCATTCCCTGTGAGACCAGTATTAGTTTCCGATACACCACTCCAGGTTCAATGTATTCCTTGGACATTCACATTGACGATGAAACACAGAAATCGCATCGGAATGAAATACAAAAGGCAAACTGACGCGTAAGTACAAGAATAGAGACTCTTCTTACAGTCGGTGCTTTCAGCATTCCCTGTGAGACCAGTATTAGTTTCCGATACACCTCAGCAGGTTCAATGTATTCCTAGGACCTTCACATTGACGATGAAACACAGAAATCGCATCGGAATTAAATACAAAAGGCACAATGCCGTCTTAAGTACAAGAATAGATACTCTTCTTACAGTCGGTGCTATGAGCATTCCCTGTGACACCAGTATTAGTTTCCGATACACCAGAGCAGTTTCAATGTATTCCTTGGACCTTCACATTGACGATGAAACACAGAAATCGCATCGGAATTAAATACAAAAGGCACAACGCCGTCTTAAGTACTAGAATAGAGACTCTTCTTACAGTCGGGGCTTTCAGCATTCCCTGTGAGACCAGTATTAGTTTCCGATACACCTCAGCAGGTTCAATGTATTCCTAGGACCTTCACATTGACGAAGAAACACAGAAATCGCATCGGAATTAAATACAAAAGGCACATTGTCGCCTTCAGTACTAGAATAGAGACTCTTCTTACAGTCGGTGTTTTGAGCATTCCCTGTGAGACCAGAATTAGTTTCCGATACACCACTCCAGGTTCAATGTATTCCTTGGATCTACACATTGACGATGAAACACAGAAATCGCATCGGAATGAAATACAAAAGGCAAACTGCCACGTAAGTACAAGAATAGAGACTCTTCTTACAGTCGCTGCATTCAGCATTCCCTGTGAGACCAGTATTAGTTTCCGATACACCTCAGCAGGTTCAATGTATTCCTAGGACGTTCACATTGACGATGAAACACAGAAATCGCATCGGAATTAAATACAAAAGGCACAATGTCGCCTTAAGTACAAGAATAGAGACTCTTCTTACAGTCGGTGCTTTGAGCATTCCCTGTGAGACCAGTATTAGTTTCCGATACACCACTGCAGGTTCAATGTATTCCTAGGACATACACATTGACGATGATACACAGAAATCGCATCGGAATGAAATAAAAAAGGCAAACTGCCGCGTAAGTACAAGAATAGAGACTCTTATTACAGTCGGTGCTTTCAGCATTCCCTGTGAGACCAGTATTAGTTTCCGATACACCTCAGCAGGTTCAATGTATTCCTAGGACCTTCACATTGACGATCAAACAGAGAAATCGCATCGGAATTAAATACAAAAAGCGCAATGCTGCCTTAAATACAAGAGTAGAGACTCTTGTTACAGTCGGTGCTTTGAGCATTCCCTGTGAGACCAGAATTAGTTTCCGATACACCACTACAGGTTCCATGTATTCCTTGGACATTCACATTGACGATGAAACACAGAAATCCCATCGGAATGAAATACAAAAGGCAAACTGCCGCGTAAGTACAAGAATAGGGACTCCTCTTACAGTCGGTGTTTTCAGCATTCCCTGTGAGACCAGTATTAGTTTCCGATACACCTCAGCAGGTTCAATGTAATCCTAGGACCTTCACATTGACGATGTAACACAGAAATCGCATTGGAATTAAATACAAAAGGCACAATGTCGCCTTAAGTACAAGAATAAAGACTCTTCTTACGGTCGGTGCTTTGACCATTCCCTGTGAGACCAGTATTAGTTTCCGATACACCACTGCTGGTTCCATAAATTCCTAGGACCTTCACATTGACGATGAAACACAGAAATCGCATCGGAATTAAATACAAAAGGCACAATGTCGCCTTAAGTACAAGAATAGAGACTCTTTTTACAGTCGGTGCTTTAAGCATTCCCTGTGAGACCAGTATTAGTTTCCGATACACCACTCCAGGTTCAATGTATTCCTTGGACATTCACATTGACGATGAAACACAGAAATCGCATCGGAATGAAATACAAATGGCAAACTGACGCGTAAGTACAAGAATAGAGTCTCTTCTTACAGTCGGTGCTTTCAGCATTCTCTGTGAGGCCAGTATTAGTTTCCGATACACCTCAGTAGTTTCAATGTATTCCTAGGACCTTCACATTGACGATGAAACACAGAAATCGCATCGGAATTAAATACAAAAGGCACAATGACGCCTTAAGTACAAGATTAGAGACTCTTCTCACAGTCGGTGTTTTGAGCATTCCCTGTGAGACCAGTATTAGTTTCCGATACTTCACTCCAGGTTCAATGTAATCCTTGGACATTCACATTGACGACGAAACACAGAAATCGCATCGGAATGAAATACAAAAGGCGAACTGGCGCGTAAGTACAAGAATAGAGACTCTTCTTACAGTCGGTGCTTTCAGCATTCCCTGTGAGACCAGTATTAGTTTCCGATACACCTCAGCAGATTCAATGTATTCCTAAGACCTTCACATTGACGATGAAACACAGAAATCGCATCGAAATTAAATACAAAAGGCACAATGTCGCCTTAAGTGCAAGAATAGAGACTCTTCTTACAGTCGGTGCTTTGAGCATTCCCTGTGAGACCAGAATTAGTTTCCGATACACCACTCCAGGTTCAATGTATTCCTTGGACCTTCACATTGACGATGAAACACAGAAATCGCATCGGAATGAAATACAAAAGGCAAACTGCCACGTAAGTACAAGAATAGAGACTCTTCTTACAGTCGGTGCTTTCAGCATTCCCTGTGAGACCAGTATTAGTTTCCGATACACCTCAGCAGGTTCAATGTATTCCTAGGACGTTCACATTGACGATGAAACACAGAAATCGCATCGGAATTAAATACAAAAGGAACAATGTCGCCTTAAGTACAAGAATAGAGACTCTTTTTACAGTCGGTGATTTGAGCATTCCTGTGATACCAGTATTAGTTTCCGATACACCACTGCAGGTTCAATGTATTCCTTGGACCTTCACATTGACGATGATACACAGAAATCGCATCGGAATGAAATAAAAAAGGCAAACTGCCGCGTAAGTACAAGAATAGAGACTCTTCTTACAGTCGGTGCTTTCAGAATTCCCTGTGAGACCAGTATTAGATTCCGATACACCGCAGCAGGTTCAATGTATTCCTGGGACCTTCACATTGACGATGATACACAGAAATCGCATCGGAATTAATACAAAAAGCGCAATGCCGCCTTAAATACAAGAATAGAGACTCTTGTTACAGTCGGTGCTTTGAGCATTCCCTGTGAGACCAGAATAAGCTTCCGATACACCACTACAGGTTCAATGTATTCCTTGGACATTCACATTGACGATGAAACACAGAAATCGCATCGGAATGAAATACAAAAGGCAAACTGCCGCGTAAGTACAAGAATAGAGACTCCTCTTACAGTCGGTGCTTTCAGCATTCCCTGTGAGACCAGTATTAGTTTCCCATAGACCTCAGCAGGTTCAATGTAATCCTAGGACCTTCACATTGACGATGAAACACAGAAATTGCATCGGAATTAAATACAAAAGGCACAATGTCGCCTTAAGTACAAGAATAGAGACTCTTCTTACAGTCGGTGCTTTGAGCATTCCCTGTGAGACCAGTATTAGTTTCCGATACACCACTCCAGGTTCAATGTATTCCTTGGACATTCACATTGACGATGAAACACAGAAATCGCATCGGAATGAAATACAAAAGGCAAACTGACGCGTAAGTACAAGAATAGAGACTCTTCTTACAGTCGGTGCTTTCAGCATTCCCTGTGAGACCAGTATTAGTTTCCGATACACCTCAGCAGGTTCAATGTATTCCTAGGACCTTCACATTGACGATGAAACACAGTAATCGCATCGGAATTAAATACAAAAGGCACAATGCCGTCTTAAGTACAAGAATAGATACTCTTCTTACAGTCGGTGCTATGAGCATTCCCTGTGAGACCAGTATTAGTTTCCGATACACCAGAGCAGTTTCAATGTATTCCTTGGACCTTCACATTGACGATGAAACACAGAAATCGCATCGGAATTAAATACAAAAGGCACAACGCCGTCTTAAGTACTAGAATAGAGACTCTTCTTACAGTCGGGGCTTTCAGCATTCCCTGTGAGACCAGTATTAGTTTCCGGTACACCTCAGCAGGTTCAATGTATTCCTAGGACCTTCACATTGACGAAGAAACACAGAAATCGCATCGGAATTAAATACAAAAGGCACATTGTCGCCTTCAGTACTAGAATAGAGACTCTTCTTACAGTCGGTGTTTTGAGCATTCCCTGTGAGACCAGAATTAGTTTCCGATACACCACTCCAGGTTCAATGTATTCCTTGGAGCTACACATTGACGATGAAACACAGAAATCGCATCGGAATGAAATACAAAAGGCAAACTGCCGCGTAAGTACAAGAATAGAGACGCTTCTTACAGTCGCTGCATTCAGCATTCCCTGTGAGACCAGTATTAGTTTCCGATACACCTCAGCAGGTTCAATGTATTCCTAGGACGTTCACATTGACGATGAAACACAGAAATCGCATCGGAATTAAATACAAAAGGCACAATGTCGCCTTAAGTACAAGAATAGAGACTCTTCTTACAGTCGGTGCTTTGAGCATTCCCTGTGAGACCAGTATTAGTTTCCGATACACCACTGCAGGTTCAATGTATTCCTAGGACATACACATTGACGATGATACACTGAAATCGCATCGGAATGAAATAAAAAAGGCAAACTGCCGCGTAAGTACATGAATAGAGACTCTTATTACAGTCGGTGCTTTCAGCATTCCCTGTGAGACCAGTATTAGATTCCGATACACCTCAGCAGGTTCAATGTATTCCTAGGACCTTCACATTGACGATGAAACACAGAAATCGCATCGGAATTAAATACAAAAAGCGCAATGCCGCCTTAAATACAAGAGTAGAGACTCTTGTTACAGTCGGTGCTTTGAGCATTCCCTGTGAGACCAGAATTAGTTTCCGATACACCACTACAGGTTCAATGTATTCCTTGGACATTCACATTGACGATGAAATACAGAAATCGCATCGGAATGAAATACAAAAGGCAAACTGCCGCGTAAGTACAAGAATAGGGACTCCTCTTACAGTCGGTGTTTTCAGCATTCCCTGTGAGACCAGTATTAGTTTCCGATACACCTCAGCAGGTTCAATGTAATCCTAGGACCTTCACATTGACGATGTAACACAGAAATCGCATCGGAATTAAATACAAAAGGCACAATGTCGCCTTAAGCACAAGAATAGAGACTCTTCTTACGTTCGGTGCTTTGACCATTCCCTGTGAGACCAGTATTAGTTTCCGATACACCACTGCTGGTTCCATGCATTCCTAGGACCTTCACATTGACGATGAAACACAGAAATCGCATCGGAATTAAATACAAAAGGCACAATGTCGCCTTAAGTACAAGAATAGAGACTCTTTTTCCAGTCGGTGCTTTAAGCATTCCCTGTGAGACCAGTATTAGTTTCCGATACACCGCTCCAGGTTCAATGTATTCCTTGGACATTCACATTGACGATGAAACACAGAAATCGCATCGGAATGAAATACAAATGGCAAACTGACGCGTAAGTACAAGAATAGAGACTCTTCTTACAGTCGGTGCTTTCAGCATTCCCTGTGAGACCAGTATTAGTTTCCGATACATCTCAGCAGGTTCAATGTATTCCTAGGACGTTCACATTGACGATGAAACACAGAAATCGCATCGGAATTAAATACAAAAGGCACAATGTCGCCTTAAGTACAAGAATAGAGACTCTTCTTACAGTCGGTGCTTTGAGCATTCCTGTGAGACCAGTATTAGTTTCCGATACACCACTGCAGGTTCAATGTATTCCTTGGACCTTCACATTGACGATGATAGACAGAAATCGCATCGGAATGAAATAAAAAAGGCAAACTGCCGCGTAAGTACAAGAATAGAGACTCTTCTTACAGTCGGTGCTTTCAGAATTCCCTGTGAGACCAGTATTAGATTCCGATACACCGCAGCAGGTTCAATGTATTCCTAGGACCTTCACATTGACGATGAAACACAGAAATCGCATCGGAATTAAATACAAAAAGCGCAATGCCGCCTTAAATACAAGAATAGAGACTCTTGTTACAGTCGGTGCTTTGAGCATTCCCTGTGAGACCAGAATTAGTTTCCGATACACCACTACAGGTTCAATGTATTCCTTGGACATTCACATTGACGATGAAACACAGAAAACGCATCGGAATGAAATACAAAAGGCAAACTGCCGCGTAAGTACAAGAATAGAGACTCCTCTTACAGGCGGTGCTTTCAGCATTCCCTGTGAGACCAGCATTAGTTTCCCATAGACCTCAGCAGGTTCAATGTAATCTTAGGACCTTCACATTGACGATGAAACACAGAAATCGCATCGGAATTAAATACAAAAGGCACAATGTCGCCTTAAGTACAAGAATAGAGACTCTTCTTACCGTCCGTGCTTTGAGCATTCCCTGTGAGACCAGTATTAGTTTCCGATACACCACTGCTGGTTCAATGTATTCCTAGGACCTTCACATTGACGTTTAAACACAGAAATCGCATCGGAATTAAATACAAAAGGCACAATGTCGCCTTAAGTACAAGAATAGGGACTCTTCTAACAGTCGGTGCTTTGAGCATTCCCTGTGAGACCAGTATTAGTTTCCGATACACCACTCCAGGTTCAATGTATTCCTTGGACTTTCACATTGACGATGAAACACAGAAATCGCATCGGAATTAAATACAAAAGGCACAATGTCGCCTTAAGTACAAGAATAGAGACTCTTCTTACGTTCGGTGCTTTGACCATCCCCTGTGAGACCAGTATTAGTTTCCGATACACCACTGCTGGTTCCATGCATTCCTAGGACCTTCACATTGACGATGAAACACAGAAATCGCATCGGAATTAAATACAAAAGGCACAATGTCGCCTTAAGTACAAGAATAGAGACTCTTTTTACAGTCGGTGCTTTAAGCATTCCCTGTGAGACCAGTATTAGTTTCCGATACACCACTCCAGGTTCAATGTATTCCTTGGACATTCACATTGACGATGAAACACAGAAATCGCATCGGAATGAAATACAAATGGCAAACTGACGCGTAAGTACAAGAATAGAGCCTCTTCTTACAGTCGGTGCTTTCAGCATTCCCTGTGAGACCAGTATTAGTTTCCGATACATCTCAGCAGGTTCAATGTATTCCTAGGACGTTCACATTGACGATGAAACACAGAAATCGCATCGGAATTAAATACAAAAGGCACAATGTCGCCTTAAGTACAAGAATAGAGACTCTTCTTACAGTCGGTGCTTTGAGCATTCCTGTGAGACCAGTATTAGTTTCCGATACACCACTGCAGGTTCAATGTATTCCTTGGACATTCACATTGACGATGATACACAGAAATCGCATCGGAATGAAATAAAAAAGGCAAACTGCCGCGTAAGTACAAGAATAGAGACTCTTCTTACAGTCGGTGCTTTCAGAATTCCCTGTGAGACCAGTATTAGATTCCGATACACCGCAGCAGGTTCAATGTATTCCTAGGACCTTCACATTGACGATGAAACACAGAAATCGCATCGGAATTAAATACAAAAAGCGCAATGCCGCCTTAAATACAAGAATAGAGACTCTTGTTACAGTCGGTGCTTTGAGCATTCCCTGTGAGACCAGAATTAGTTTCCGATACACCACTACAGGTTCAATGTATTCCTTGGACATTCACATTGACGATGAAACACAGAAATCGCATCGGAATTAAATACAAAAGGCACAATGCCGTCTTAAGTACAAGAATAGAGACTCTTCTTACAGTCGGTGCTATGAGCATTCCCTGTGAGACCAGTATTAGTTTCCGATACACCACAGCAGTTTCAATGTATTCCTTGGACCTTCACATTGACGATGAAACACAGAAATCGCATCGGAATTAAATACAAAAGGCACAACGCCGTCTTAAGTACAAGAATAGAGAATCTTCTTACAGTCGGGGCTTTCAGCATTCCCTGTGAGACCAGTATTAGTTTCCGATACACCTCAGCAGGTTCAATGTATTCCTAGGACCTTCACATTGACGAAGAAACACAGAAATCGCATCGGAATTAAATACAAAAGGCACATTGTCGCCTTCAGTACTAGAATAGAGACTCTTCTTACAGT
This sequence comes from Schistocerca serialis cubense, assembly GCF_023864345.2. NCBI lineage: Eukaryota > Metazoa > Arthropoda > Insecta > Orthoptera > Acrididae > Schistocerca > Schistocerca serialis. The sequence continues at coordinate 1,065,519,097 of NC_064640.1, forward strand.
CGGTGCTTTGAGCATTCCCTGTGAGACCAGAATTAGTTTCCGATACACCACTCCAGGTTCAATGCATTCCTTGGATCTACACATTGACGATGAAACACAGAAATCGCATCGGAATGAAATACAAAAGGCAAACTGCCGCGTAAGTACAACAATAGAGACTCTTCTTACAGTCGGTGCATTCAGCATTCCCTGTGAGACCAGTATTAGTTTCCGATACACCTCAGCAGGTTCAATGTATTCCTAGGACGTTCACATTGACGATGAAACACAGAAATCGCATCGGAATTAAATACAAAAGGCACAATGTCGCCTTAAGTACAAGAATAGAGACTCTTCTTACAGTCGGTGCTTTGAGCATTCCCTGTGAGACCAGTATTAGTTTCCGATACACCACTGCAGGTTCAATGTATTCCTTGGACATACACATTGACGATGATACACAGATATCGCATCAGAATGAAATAAAAAAGGCAAACTGCCGTGTAAGTACAAGAATAGAGACTCTTATTACAGTCGGTGCTTTCAGCATTCCCTGTGAGACCAGTATTAGATTCCGTTACACCTCAGCAGGTTCAATGTATTCCTAGGACCTTCACATTGACGATGAAACAGAGAAATCGCATCGGAATTAAATACAAAAAGCGCAATGCTGCCTTAAATACAAGAGTAGAGACTCTTGTTACAGTCGGTGCTTTGAGCATTCCCTGTGAGACCAGAATTAGTTTCCGATACACCACTACAGGTTCAATGTATTCCTTGGACATTCACATTGACGATGAAACACAGAAATCGCATCGGAATGAAATACAAAAGGCAAACTGCCGCGTAAGTACAAGAATAGGGACTCCTCTTACAGTCGGTGTTTTCAGCATTCCCTGTGAGACCAGTATTAGTTTCCGATACACCTCAGCAGGTTCAATGTAATCCTAGGACCTTCACATTGACGATGTAACACAGAAATCGCATCGGAATTAAATACAAAAGGCACAATGTCGCCTTAAGTACAAGAATAAAGACTCTTCTTACGGTCGGTGCTTTGACCATTCCCTGTGAGACCAGTATTAGTTTCCGATACACCACTGCTGGTTCCATGCATTCCTAGGACCTTCACATTGACGATGAAACACAGAAATCGCATCGGAATTAAATACAAAAGGCACAATGTCGCCTTAAGTACAAGAATAGAGACTCTTTTTACAGTCGGTGCTTTAAGCATTCCCTGTGAGACCAGTATTAGTTTCCGATACACCACTCCAGGTTCAATGTATTCCTTGGACATTCACATTGACGATGAAACACAGAAATCGCATCGGAATGAAATACAAATGGCAAACTGACGCGTAAGTACAAGAATAGAGTCTCTTCTTACAGTCGGTGCTTTCAGCATTCTCTGTGAGGCCAGTATTAGTTTCCGATACACCTCAGTAGTTTCAATGTATTCCTAGGACCTTCACATTGACGATGAAACACAGAAATCGCATCGGAATTAAATACAAAAGGCACAATGACGCCTTAAGTACAAGATTAGAGACTCTTCTCACAGTCGGTGTTTTGAGCATTCCCTGTGAGGCCAGTATTAGTTTCCGATACACCACTCCAGGTTCAATGTAATCCTTGGACATTCACATTGACGACGAAACACAGAAATCGCATCGGAATGAAATACAAAAGGCGAACTGGCGCGTAAGTACAAGAATAGAGACTCTTCTTACAGTCGGTGCTTTCAGCATTCCCTGTGAGACCAGTATTAGTTTCCGATACACCTCAGCAGGTTCAATGTATTCCTAAGACCTTCACATTGACGATGAAACAAAAAAAAGCGCATCGAAATCAAATACAAAAGGCACAATGTCGCCTTAAGTGCAAGAATAGAGACTCTTCTTACAGTCGGTGCTTTGAGCATTCCCTGTGAGACCAGAATTAGTTTCCGATACACCACTCCAGGTTCAATGTATTCCTTGGACCTTCACATTGACGATGAAACACAGAAATCGCATCGGAATGAAATACAAAAGGCAAACTGATACGTAAGTACAAGAATAGAGACTCTTCTTACAGTCGGTGCTTTCAGCATTCCCTGTGAGACCAGTATTAGTTTCCGATACACCTCAGCAGGTTCAATGTATTCCTAGGACGTTCACATTGACGATGAAACACAGAAATCGCATCGGAATTAAATACAAAAGGAACAATGTCGCCTTAAGTACAAGAACAGAGACTCTTTTTACAGTCGGTGATTTGAGCATTCCTGTGATACCAGTATTAGTTTCCGATACACCACTGCAGGTTCAATGTATTCCTTGGACCTTCACATTGACGATGATACACAGAAATCGAATCGGAATGAAATAAAAAAGGCAAACTGCCGCGTAAGTACAAGAATAGAGACTCTTCTTACAGTCGGTGCTTTCAGAATTCCCTGTGAGACCAGTATTAGATTCCGATACACCGCAGCAGGTTCAATGTATTCCTGGGACCTTCACATTGACGATGATACACAGAAATCGCATCGGAATTAATACAAAAAGCGCAATGCCGCCTTAAATACAAGAATAGAGACTCTTGTTACAGTCGGTGCTTTGAGCATTCCCTGTGAGACCAGAATAAGTTTCCGATACACCACTACAGGTTCAATGTATTCCTTGGACATTCACATTGACGATGAAACACAGAAATCGCATCGGAATGAAATACAAAAGGCAAACTGCCGCGTAAGTACAAGAATAGAGACTCCTCTTACAGTCGGTGCTTTCAGCATTCCCTGTGAGACCAGTATTAGTTTCCCATAGACCTCAGCAGGTTCAATGTAATCCTAGGACCTTCACATTGACGATGAAACACAGAAATCGCATCGGAATTAAATACAAAAGGCACAATGTCGCCTTAAGTACAAGAATAGAGACTCTTCTTACAGTCGGTGCTTTGAGCATTCCCTGTGAGACCAGTATTAGTTTCCGATACACCACTCCAGGTTCAATGTATTCCTTGGACATTCACATTGACGATGAAACACAGAAATCGCATCGGAATGAAATACAAAAGGCAAACTGACGCGTAAGTACAAGAATAGAGACTCTTCTTACAGTCGGTGCTTTCAGCATTCCCTGTGAGACCAGTATTAGTTTCCGATACGCCTCAGCAGGTTCAATGTATTCCTAGGACCTTCACATTGACGATGAAACACAGAAATCGCATCGGAATTAAATACAAAAGGCACAATGCCGTCTTAAGTACAAGAATAGATACTCTTCTTACAGTCGGTGCTATGAGCATTCCCTGTGACACCAGTATTAGTTTCCGATACACCAGAGCAGTTTCAATGTATTCCTTGGACCTTCACATTGACGATGAAACACAGAAATCGCATCGGAATTAAATACAAAAGGCACAACGCCGTCTTAAGTACTAGAATAGAGACTCTTCTTACAGTCGGGGCTTTCAGCATTCCCTGTGAGACCAGTATTAGTTTCCGATACACCTCAGCAGGTTCAATGTATTCCTAGGACCTTCACATTGACGAAGAAACACAGAAATCGCATCGGAATTAAATACAAAAGGCACATTGTCGCCTTCAGTACTAGAATAGAGACTCTTCTTACAGTCGGTGTTTTGAGCATTCCCTGTGAGACCAGAATTAGTTTCCGATACACCACTCCAGGTTCAATGTATTCCTTGGATCTACACATTGACGATGAAACACAGAAATCGCATCGGAATGAAATACAAAAGGCAAACTGCCACGTAAGTACAAGAATAGAGACTCTTCTTACAGTCGCTGCATTCAGCATTCCCTGTGAGACCAGTATTAGTTTCCGATACACCTCAGCAGGTTCAATGTATTCCTAGGACGTTCACATTGACGATGAAACACAGAAATCGCATCGGAATTAAATACAAAAGGCACAATGTCGCCTTAAGTACAAGAATAGAGACTCTTCTTACAGTCGGTGCTTTGAGCATTCCCTGTGAGACCAGTATTAGTTTCCGATACACCACTGCAGGTTCAATGTATTCCTAGGACATACACATTGACGATGATACACAGAAATCGCATCGGAATGAAATAAAAAAGGCAAACTGCCGCGTAAGTACAAGAATAGAGACTCTTATTACAGTCGGTGCTTTCAGCATTCCCTGTGAGACCAGTATTAGATTCCGATACACCTCAGCAGGTTCAATGTATTCCTAGGACCTTCACATTGACGATCAAACAGAGAAATCCCATCGGAATTAAATACAAAAAGCGCAATGCTGCCTTAAATACAAGAGTAGAGACTCTTGTTACAGTCGGTGCTTTGAGCATTCCCTGTGAGACCAGAATTAGTTTCCGATACACCACTACAGGTTCCATGTATTCCTTGGACATTCACATTGACGATGAAACACAGAAATCGCATCGGAATGAAATACAAAAGGCAAACTGCCGCGTAAGTACAAGAATAGGGACTCCTCTTACAGTCGGTGTTTTCAGCATTCCCTGTGAGACCAGTATTAGTTTCCGATACACCTCAGCAGGTTCAATGTAATCCTAGGACCTTCACATTGACGATGTAACACAGAAATCGCATTGGAATTAAATACAAAAGGCACAATGTCGCCTTAAGTACAAGAATAAAGACTCTTCTTACGGTCGGTGCTTTGACCATTCCCTGTGAGACCAGTATTAGTTTCCGATACACCACTGCTGGTTCCATGCATTCCTAGGACCTTCACATTGACGATGAAACACAGAAATCGCATCGGAATTAAATACAAAAGGCACAATGTCGCCTTAAGTACAAGAATAGAGACTCTTTTTACAGTCGGTGCTTTAAGCATTCCCTGTGAGACCAGTATTAGTTTCCGATACACCACTCCAGGTTCAATGTATTCCTTGGACATTCACATTGACGATGAAACACAGAAATCGCATCGGAATGAAATACAAATGGCAAACTGACGCGTAAGTACAAGAATAGAGTCTCTTCTTACAGTCGGTGCTTTCAGCATTCTCTGTGAGGCCAGTATTAGTTTCCGATACACCTCAGTAGTTTCAATGTATTCCTAGGACCTTCACATTGACGATGAAACACAGAAATCGCATCGGAATTAAATACAAAAGGCACAATGACGCCTTAAGTACAAGATTAGAGACTCTTCTCACAGTCGGTGTTTTGAGCATTCCCTGTGAGACCAGTATTAGTTTCCGATACACCACTCCAGGTTCAATGTAATCCTTGGACATTCACATTGACGACGAAACACAGAAATCGCATCGGAATGAAATACAAAAGGCGAACTGGCGCGTAAGTACAAGAATAGAGACTCTTCTTACAGTCGGTGCTTTCAGCATTCCCTGTGAGACCAGTATTAGTTTCCGATACACCTCAGCAGGTTCAATGTATTCCTAAGACCTTCACATTGACGATGAAACACAGAAATCGCATCGAAATTAAATACAAAAGGCACAATGTCGCCTTAAGTGCAAGAATAGAGACTCTTCTTACAGTCGGTGCTTTGAGCATTCCCTGTGAGACCAGAATTAGTTTCCGATACACCACTCCAGGTTCAATGTATTCCTTGGACCTTCACATTGACGATGAAACACAGAAATCGCATCGGAATGAAATACAAAAGGCAAACTGCCACGTAAGTACAAGAATAGAGACTCTTCTTACAGTCGGTGCTTTCAGCATTCCCTGTGAGACCAGTATTAGTTTCCGATACACCTCAGCAGGTTCAATGTATTCCTAGGACGTTCACATTGACGATGAAACACAGAAATCGCATCGGAATTAAATACAAAAGGAACAATGTCGCCTTAAGTACAAGAATAGAGACTCTTTTTACAGTCGGTGATTTGAGCATTCCTGTGATACCAGTATTAGTTTCCGATACACCACTGCAGGTTCAATGTATTCCTTGGACCTTCACATTGACGATGGTACACAGAAATCGCATCGGAATGAAATAAAAAAGGCAAACTGCCGCGTAAGTACAAGAATAGAGACTCTTCTTACAGTCGGTGCTTTCAGAATTCCCTGTGAGACCAGTATTAGATTCCGATACACTGCAGCAGGTTCAATGTATTCCTGGGACCTTCACATTGACGATGATACACAGAAATCGCATCGGAATTAATACAAAAAGCGCAATGCCGCCTTAAATACAAGAATAGAGACTCTTGTTACAGTCGGTGCTTTGAGCATTCCCTGTGAGACCAGAATAAGCTTCCGATACACCACTACAGGTTCAATGTATTCCTTGGACATTCACATTGACGATGAAACACAGAAATCGCATCGGAATTAAATACAAAAGGCAAACTGCCGCGTAAGTACAAGAATAGAGACTCCTCTTACAGTCGGTGCTTTCAGCATTCCCTGTGAGACCAGTATTAGTTTCACATAGACCTCAGCAGGTTCAATGTAATCCTAGGACCTTCACATTGACGATGAAACACAGAAATCGCATCGGAATTAAATACAAAAGGCACAATGTCGCCTTAAGTACAAGAATAGAGACTCTTCTTACAGTCGGTGCTTTGAGCATTCCCTGTGAGACCAGTATTAGTTTCCGATACACCACTCCAGGTTCAATGTATTCCTTGGACATTCACATTGACGATGAAACACAGAAATCGCATCGGAATGAAATACAAAAGGCAAACTGACGCGTAAGTACAAGAATAGAGACTCTTCTTACAGTCGGTGCTTTCAGCATTCCCTGTGAGACCAGTATTAGTTTCCGATACACCTCAGCAGGTTCAATGTATTCCTAGGACCTTCACATTGACGATGAAACACAGTAATCGCATCGGAATTAAATACAAAAGGCACAATGCCGTCTTAAGTACAAGAATAGATACTCTTCTTACAGTCGGTGCTATGAGCATTCCCTGTGAGACCAGTATTAGTTTCCGATACACCAGAGCAGTTTCAATGTATTCCTTGGACCTTCACATTGACGATGAAACACAGAAATCGCATCGGAATTAAATACAAAAGGCACAACGCCGTCTTAAGTACTAGAATAGAGACTCTTCTTACAGTCGGGGCTTTCAGCATTCCCTGTGAGACCAGTATTAGTTTCCGGTACACCTCAGCAGGTTCAATGTATTCCTAGGACCTTCACATTGACGAAGAAACACAGAAATCGCATCGGAATTAAATACAAAAGGCACATTGTCGCCTTCAGTACTAGAATAGAGACTCTTCTTACAGTCGGTGTTTTGAGCATTCCCTGTGAGACCAGAATTAGTTTCCGATACACCACTCCAGGTTCAATGTATTCCTTGGATCTACACATTGACGATGAAACACAGAAATCGCATCGGAATGAAATACAAAAGGCAAACTGCCGCGTAAGTACAAGAATAGAGACGCTTCTTACAGTCGCTGCATTCAGCATTCCCTGTGAGACCAGTATTAGTTTCCGATACACCTCAGCAGGTTCAATGTATTCCTAGGACGTTCACATTGACGATGAAACACAGAAATCGCATCGGAATTAAATACAAAAGGCACAATGTCGCCTTAAGTACAAGAATAGAGACTCTTCTTACAGTCGGTGCTTTGAGCATTCCCTGTGAGACCAGTATTAGTTTCCGATACACCACTGCAGGTTCAATGTATTCCTAGGACATACACATTGACGATGATACACAGAAATCGCATCGGAATGAAATAAAAAAGGCAAACTGCCGCGTAAGTACAAGAATAGAGACTCTTATTACAGTCGGTGCTTTCAGCATTCCCTGTGAGACCAGTATTAGATTCCGATACACCTCAGCAGGTTCAATGTATTCCTAGGACCTTCACATTGACGATGAAACACAGAAATCGCATCGGAATTAAATACAAAAAGCGCAATGCCGCCTTAAATACAAGAGTAGAGACTCTTGTTACAGTCGGTGCTTTGAGCATTCCCTGTGAGACCAGAATTAGTTTCCGATACACCACTACAGGTTCAATGTATTCCTTGGACATTCACATTGACGATGAAATACAGAAATCGCATCGGAATGAAATACAAAAGGCAAACTGCCGCGTAAGTACAAGAATAGGGACTCCTCTTACAGTCGGTGTTTTCAGCATTCCCTGTGAGACCAGTATTAGTTTCCGATACACCTCAGCAGGTTCAATGTAATCCTAGGACCTTCACATTGACGATGTAACACAGAAATCGCATCGGAATTAAATACAAAAGGCACAATGTCGCCTTAAGCACAAGAATAGAGACTCTTCTTACGTTCGGTGCTTTGACCAATCCCTGTGAGACCAGTATTAGTTTCCGATACACCACTGCTGGTTCCATGCATTCCTAGGACCTTCACATTGACGATGAAACACAGAAATCGCATCGGAATTAAATACAAAAGGCACAATGTCGCCTTAAGTACAAGAATAGAGACTCTTTTTACAGTCGGTGCTTTAAGCATTCCATGTGAGACCAGTATTAGTTTCCGATACACCATATTAGTTTCCGATACACCGCAGCAGGTTCAATGTATTCCTAGGACCTTCACATTGACGATGAAACACAGAAATCGCATCGGAATTAAATACAAAAAGCGCAATGCCGCCTTAAATACAAGAATAGAGACTCTTGTTACAGTCGGTGCTTTGAGCATTCCCTGTGAGACCAGAATTGGTTTCCGATACACCACTACAGGTTCAATGTATTCCTTGGACATTCACATTGACGATGAAACACAGAAAACGCATCGGAATGAAATACAAAAGGCAAACTGCCGCGTAAGTACAAGAATAGAGACTCCTCTTACAGGCGGTGCTTTCAGCATTCCCTGTGAGACCAGTATTAGTTTCCCATAGACCTCAGCAGGTTCAATGTAATCTTAGGACCTTCACATTGACGATGAAACACAGAAATCGCATCGGAATTAAATACAAAAGGCACAATGTCGCCATAAGTACAAGAATAGAGACTCTTCTTACAGTCCGTGCTTTGAGCATTCCCTGTGAGACCAGTATTAGTTTCCGATACACCACTGCTGGTTCAATGTATTCCTAGGACCTTCACATTGACGTTTAAACACAGAAATCGCATCGGAATTAAATACAAAAGGCACAATGTCGCCTTAAGTACAAGAATAGGGACTCTTCTTACTGTCGGTGCTTTGAGCATTCCCTGTGAGACCAGTATTAGTTTCCGATACACCACTCCAGGTTCAATGTATTCCTTGGACTTTCACATTGACGATGAAACACAGAAATCGCATCGGAATTAAATACAAAAGGCACAATGTCGCCTTAAGTACAAGAATAGAGACTCTTCTTACGTTCGGTGCTTTGACCATTCCCTGTGAGACCAGTATTAGTTTCCGATACACCACTGCTGGTTCCATGCATTCCTAGGACCTTCACATTGACGATGAAACACAGAAATCGCATCGGAATTAAATACAAAAGGCACAATGTCGCCTTAAGTACAAGAATAGAGACTCTTTTTACAGTCGGTGCTTTAAGCATTCCCTGTGAGACCAGTATTAGTTTCCGATACACCACTCCAGGTTCAATGTATTCCTTGGACATTCACATTGACGATGAAACACAGAAATCGCATCGGAATGAAATACAAATGGCAAACTGACGCGTAAGTACAAGAATAGAGACTCTTCTTACAGTCGGTGCTTTCAGCATTCCCTGTGAGACCAGTATTAGTTTCCGATACATCTCAGCAGGTTCAATGTATTCCTAGGACGTTCACATTGACGATGAAACACAGAAATCGCATCGGAATTAAATACAAAAGGCACAATGTCGCCTTAAGTACAAGAATAGAGACTCTTCTTACAGTCGGTGCTTTGAGCATTCCTGTGAGACCAGTATTAGTTTCCGATACACCACTGCAGGTTCAATGTATTCCTTGGACCTTCACATTGACGATGATACACAGAAATCGCATCGGAATGAAATAAAAAAGGCAAACTGCCGCGTAAGTACAAGAATAGAGACTCTTCTTACAGTCGGTGCTTTCAGAATTCCGTGTGAGACCAGTATTAGATTCCGATACACCGCAGCAGGTTCAATGTATTCCTAGGACCTTCACATTGACGATGAAACACAGAAATCGCATCGGAATTAAATACAAAAAGCGCAATGCCGCCTTAAATACAAGAATAGAGACTCTTGTTACAGTCGGTGCTTTGAGCATTCCCTGTGAGACCAGAATTAGTTTCCGATACACCACTACAGGTTCAATGTATTCCTTGGACATTCACATTGACGATGAAACACAGAAATCGCATCGGAATGAAATACAAAAGGCAAACTGCCGCGTAAGTACAAGAATAGAGACTCCTCTTACAGGCGGTGCTTTCAGCATTCCCTGTGAGACCAGTATTAGTTTCCCATAGACCTCAGCAGGTTCAATGTAATCTTAGGACCTTCACATTGACGATGAAACACAGAAATCGCATCGGAATTAAATACAAAAGGCACAATGTCGCCTTAAGTACAAGAATAGAGACTCTTCTTACAGTCCGTGCTTTGAGCATTCCCTGTGAGACCAGAATTAGTTTCCGATACACCACTCCAGGTTCAATGTATTCCTTGGACATTCACATTGACGATGAAACACAGAAATCGCATCGGAATGAAATACAAAAGGCAAACTGCCACGTAAGTACAAGAATAGAGACTCTTCTTACAGTCGGTGCTTTCAGCATTCCCTGTGAGACCAGTATTAGTTTCCGATACACCTCAGCAGGTTCAATGTATTCCTAGGACGTTCACATTGACGATGAAACACAGAAATCGCATCGGAATTAAATACAAAAGGAACAATGTCGCCTTAAGTACAAGAATAGAGACTCTTCTTACAGTCGGTGATTTGAGCATTCCTGTGATACCAGTATTAGTTTCCGATACACCACTGCAGGTTCAATGTATTCCTTGGACCTTCACATTGACGATGATACACAGAAATCGCATCGGAATTAAATAAAAAAGGCAAACTGCCGCGTAAGTACAAGAATAGAGACTCTTCTTACAGTCGGTGCTTTCAGAATTCCCTGTGAGACCAGTATTAGATTCCGATACACCGCAGCAGGTTCAATGTAATCCTGGGACCTTCACATTGACGATGAAACACAGAAATCGCATCGGAATTAATACAAAAAGCGCAATGCCGCCTCAAATACAAGAATTGAGACTCTTGTTACAGTCGGTGCTTTGAGCATTCCCTGTGAGACCAGAATAAGTTTCCGATACGCCACTATAGGTTCAATGTATTCCTTGGACATTCACATTGACGATGAAACACAGAAATCGCATCGGAATGAAATACAAAAGGCAAACTGCCGCGTAAGTACAAGAATAGAGACTCCTCTTACAGTCGGTGCTTTCAGCATTCCCTGAGAGACCAGTATTAGTTTCCGATACACCACTCCAGGTTCAATGTATTCCTTGGACATTCACATTGACGATGAAACACAGAAATCGCATCGGAATGAAATACAAAAGGCAAACTGACGCGTAAGTACAAGAATAGAGACTCTTCTTACAGTCGGTGCTTTCAGCATTCCCTGTGAGACCAGTATTAGTTTCCGATACACCACAGCAGGTTCAATGTATTAATAGGACCTTCACATTGACGATGAAACACAGAAATCGCATCGGAATTAAATACAAAAGGCACAATGCCGTCTTAAGTACAAGAATAGATACTCTTCTTACAGTCGGTGCTATGAGCATTCCCTGTGAGACCAGTATTAGTTTCCGATACACCACAGCAGTTTCAATGTATCCCTTGGACCTTCACATTGACGATGAAACACAGAAATCGCATCGGAATTAAATACAAAAGGCACAACGCCGTCTTAAGTACTAGAATAGAGACTCTTCTTACAGTCGGGGCTTTCAGCATTCCCTGTGAGACCAGTATTAGTTTCCGATACACCTCAGCAGGTTCAATGTATTCCTAGGACCTTCACATTGACGAAGAAACACAGAAATCGCATCGGAATTAAATACAAAAGGCACATTGTCGCCTTCAGTACTAGAATAGAGACTCTTCTTACAGTCGGTGCTTTGAGCATTCCCTGTGAGACCAGTATTAGTTTCCGATACACCACTGCAGGTTCAATGTATTCCTTGGACATACACATTGACGATGATACACAGAAATCGCATCGGAATGAAATAAAAAAGGCAAACTGCCGCGTAAGTACAAGAATAGAGACTCTTATTACAGTCGGTGCTTTCAGCATTCCCTGTGAGACCAGTATTAGATTCCGATACACCTCAGCAGGTTCAATGTATTCCTAGGACCTTCACATTGACGATGAAACACAGAAATCGCATCGGAATTAAATACAAAAAGCGCAATGCCGCCTTAAATACAAGAGTAGAGACTCTTGTTACAGTCGGTGCTTTGAGCATTCCCTGTGAGACCAGAATTAGTTTCCGATACACCACTACAGGTTCAATGTATTCCTTGGACATTCACATTGACGATGAAATACAGAAATCGCATCGGAATGAAATACAAAAGGCAAACTGCCGCGTAAGTACAAGAATAGGGTTTCCTCTTACAGTCGGTGTTTTCAGCATTCCCTGTGAGACCAGTATTAGTTTCCGATACACCTCAGCAGGTTCAATGTAATCCTAGGACCTTCACATTGACGATGTAACACAGAAATCGCATCGGAATTAAATACAAAAGGCACAATGTCGCCTTAAGTACAAGAATAGAGACTCTTCTTACGTTCGGTGCTTTGACCATTCCCTGTGAGACCAGTATTAGTTTCCGATACACCACTGCTGGTTCCATGCATTCCTAGGACCTTCACATTGACGATGAAACACAGAAATCGCATCGGAATTAAATACAAAAGGCACAATGTCGCCTTAAGTACAAGAATAGAGACTTTTTTTACAGTCGGTGCTTTAAGCATTCCCTGTGAGACCAGTATTAGTTTCCGATACACCACTCCAGGTTCAATGTATTCCTTGGACATTCACATTGACGATGAAACACAGAAATCGCATCGGAATGAAATACAAATGGCAAACTGACGCGTAAGTACAAGAATAGAGACTCTTCTTACAGTCGGTGCTTTCAGCATTCCCTGTGAGACCAGTATTAGTTTCCGATACATCTCAGCAGGTTCAATGTATTCCTAGGACGTTCACATTGACGATGAAACACAGAAATCGCATCGGAATTAAATACAAAAGGCACAATGTCGCTTTAAGTACAAGAATAGAGACTCTTCTTACAGTCGGTGCTTTGAGCATTCCTGTGAGACCAGTATTAGTTTCCGATACACCACTGCAGGTTCAATGTATTCCTTGGACCTTCACATTGACGATGATAGACAGAAATCGCATCGGAATGAAATAAAAAAGGCAAACTGCCGCGTAAGTACAAGAATAGAGACTCTTCTTACAGTCGGTGCTTTCAGAATTCCCTGTGAGACCAGTATTAGATTCCGATACACCGCAGCAGGTTCAATGTATTCCTAGGACCTTCACATTGACGATGAAACACAGAAATCGCATCGGAATTAAATACAAAAGGCACAATGTCGCCTTAAGTACAAGAATAGAGACTCTTCTTACAGTCCGTGCTTTGAGCATTCCCTGTGAGACCAGTATTAGTTTCCGATACACCACTGCTGGTTCAATGTATTCCTAGGACCTTCACATTGACGTTTAAACACAGAAATCGCATCGTAATTAAATACAAAAGGCACAATGTCGCCTTAAGTACAAGAATAGAGACTCTTCTTACAGTCGGTGCTTTGAGCATTCCCTGTGAGACCAGTATTAGTTTCCGATACACCACTCCAGGTTCAATGTATTCCTTGGACATTCACATTGACGATGAAACACAGAAATCGCATCGGAATTAAATACAAAAGGCACAATGTCGCCTTAGGTACAAGAATAGAGACTCTTCTTACGTTCGGTGCTTTGACCATTCCCTGTGAGACCAGTATTAGTTTCCGATACACCACTGCTGGTTCCATGCATTCCTAGGACCTTCACATTGACGATGAAACACAGAAATCGCATCGGAATTAAATACAAAAGGCACAATGTCGCCTTAAGTACAAGAATAGAGACTCTTTTTACAGTCGGTGCTTTAAGCATTCCTTGTGAGACCAGTATTAGTTTCCGATACACCACTCCTGGTTCAATGTATTCCTTGGACATTCACATTGACGATGAAACACAGAAATCGCATCGGAATGAAATACAAATGGCAAACTGACGCGTAAGTACAAGAATAGAGACTCTTCTTACAGTCGGTGCTTTCAGCATTCCCTGTGAGACCAGTATTAGTTTCCGATACATCTCAGCAGGTTCAATGTATTCCTAGGACGTTCACATTGACGATGAAACACAGAAATCGCATCGGAATTAAATACAAAAGGCACAATGTCGCCTTAAGTACAAGAATAGAGACTCTTCTTACAGTCGGTACTTTGAGCATTCCTGTGAGACCAGTATTAGTTTCCGATACACCACTGCAGGTTCAATGTATTCCTTGGACCTTCACATTGACGATGATACACAGAAATCGCATCGGAATGAAATAAAAAAGGCAAACTGCCGCGTAAGTACAAGAATAGAGACTCTTCTTACAGTCGGTGCTTTCAGAATTCCCTGTGAGACCAGTATTAGATTCCGATACACCGCAGCAGGTTCAATGTATTCCTAGGACCTTCACATTGACGATGAAACACAGAAATCGCATCGGAATTAATTACAAAAAGCGCAATGCCGCCTTAAATACAAGAATAGAGACTCTTGTTACAGTCGGTGCTTTGAGCATTCCTTGTGAGACCAGAATTAGTTTCCGATACACCACTACAGGTTCAATGTATTCCTTGGACATTCACATTGACGATGAAACACAGAAATCGCATCGGAATGAAATACAAAAGGCAAACTGCCGCGTAAGTACAAGAATAGAGACTCCTCTTACAGGCAGTGCTTTCAGCATTCCCTGTGAGACCAGTATTAGTTTCCCATAGACCTCAGCAGGTTCAATGTAATCTTAGGACCTTCACATTGACGATGAAACACAGAAATCGCATCGGAATTAAATACAAAAGGCACAATGTCGCCTTAAGTACAAGAATAGAGACTCTTCTCACAGTCCGTGCTTTGAGCATTCCCTGTGAGACCAGTATTAGTTTCCGATACACCACTGCTGGTTCAATGTATTCCTAGGACCTTCACATTGACGTTTAAACACAGAAATCGCATCGGAATTAAATACAAAAGGCACAATGTCGCCTTAAGTACAAGAATAGAGACTCTTCTTACAGTCGGTGCTTTGAGCATTCCCTGTCAGATCAGTATTAGTTTCCGATACACCACTCCAGGTTCAATGTATTCCTTGGACATTCACATTGACGATGAAACACAGAAGTCGCATCGGAATGAAATACAAAAGGCACAACGCCGTCATAAGTACAAGAATACAGACTCTTCTTACAGTCGGGGCTTTCAGCATTCCCTGTGAGACCAGTATTAGTTTCCGATACACCTCAGCAGGTTCAATGTATTCCTAGGACCTTCACATTGACGATGAAACACAGAAATCGCATCGGAATTAAATACAAAAGGCACATTGTCGCCTTCAGTACTAGAATAGTGACTCTTCTTACAGTCGGTGCTTTGAGCATTCCCTGTGAGACCAGAATTAGTTTCCGATACACCACTCCAGGTTCAATGTATTCCTTGGATCTACACATTGACGATGAAACACAGAAATCGCATCGGAATGAAATACAAAAGGCAAACTGCCGCGTAAGTACAAGAATAGAGACTCTTCTTACAGTCGCTGCATTCAGCATTCCCTGTGAGACCAGAATTAGTTTCCGATACACCTCAGCAGGTTCAATGTATTCCTAGGACGTTCACATTGACGATGAAACACAGAAATTGCATCGGAATTAAATACAAAAGGCACAATGTCGCCTTAAGTACAAGAATAGAGACTCTTCTTACAGTCGGTGCTTTGAACATTCCCTGTGAGACCAGTATTAGTTTCCGATACACCACTGCAGGTTTAATGTATTCCTTGGACATACACATTGACGATGATACACAGAAATCGCATCGGAATGAAATAAAAAAGGCAAACTGCCGCGTAAGTACAAGAATAGAGACTCTTATTACAGTCGGTGCTTTCAGCATTCCCTGTGAGACCAGTATTAGATTCCGATACACCTCAGCAGGTTCAATGTATTCCTAGGACCTTCACATTGACGACGAATCACAGAAATCGCATCGGAATTAAATACAAAAAGCGCAATGCCGCCTTTAATACAAGAGTAGAGACTGTTGTTACAGTCGGTGCTTTGAGCATTCCCTGTGAGACCAGAATTAGTTTCCGATACACCACTACAGGTTCAATGTATTCCTTGGACATTCACATTGACGATGAAACACAGAAATCGCATCGGAATGAAATACAAAAGGCAAACTGCCGCGTAAGTACAAGAATAGGGACTCCTCTTACAGTCGGTGTTTTCAGCATTCCCTGTGAGACCAGTATTAGTTTCCGATACACCTCAGCAGGTTCAATGTAATCCTAGGACATTCACATTGACGATGTAACACAGAAATCGCATCGGAATTAAATACAAAAGGCACAATGTCGCCTTAAGTACAAGAATAGAGACTCTTCTTACGGTCGGTGCTTTGACCATTCCCTGTGAGACCAGTATTAGTTTGCGATACACCACTGCTGGTTCCATGCATTCCTAGGACCTTCACATTGACGATGAAACACAGAAATCGCATCGGAATTAAATACAAAAGGCACAATGTCGCCTTAAGTACAATAATAGAGACTCTTTTTACAGTCGGTGCTTTAAGCATTCCCTGTGAGACCAGTATTAGTTTCCGATACACCTCAGCAGGTTCAATGTATTCCTAGGACCTTCACATTGACGATGAAACACAGAAATCGCATCGGAAATAAATACAAAAAGCGCAATGCCGCCTTAAGTACAAGAATAGAGACTCTTGTTACAGTCGGTGCTTTGAGCATTCCCAGTGAGACCAGAATTAGTTTCCGATACACCACTACAGGTCCAATGTATTCCTTGGACATTCACATTGACGATGAAACACAGAAATCGCATCGGAATGAAATACAAAAGGCAAACTGCGGCGTAAGTACAAGAATAGAGGCTCCTCTTACAGTCGGTGCTTTCAGCATTCCCTGTGAGACCAGTATTAGTTTCCGATACACCTCAGCAGGTTCAATGTAATCCTAGGACCTTCACATTGACGATGAAACACAGAAATCGCATCGGAATTAAATACAAAAGGCACAATGTCGCCTTAAGTACAAGAATAGAGACTCTTATTACAGTCGGTGCTTTCAGCATTCCCTGTGAGACCAGTATTAGATTCCGATACACCTCAGCAGGTTCAATGTATTCCTAGGACCTTCACATTGACGATGAAACACAGAAATCGCATCGGAATTAAATACAAAAAGCGCAATGCCGCCTTAAATACAAGAGTAGAGACTCTTGTTATAGTCGGTGATTTGAGCAATCCCTGTGAGACCAGAATTAGTTTCCGATACACCACTACAGGTTCAATGTATTCCTAGGACCTTCACATTGACGATGAAACACAGAAATCGCATCGGAATTAAATACAAAAAGCACAATGACGCCTTAAGTACAAGATTAGAGACTCTTCTTACAGTCGGTGTTTTGAGCATTCCCTGTGAGACCAGTATTAGGTTCCGATACACCACTCCAGGTTCAATGTAATCCTTGGACATTCACATTGACGATGAAACACAGAAATCGCATCGGAATGAAATACAGAAGGCGAACTGGCTCGTAAGTACAAGAATAGAGACTCTTCTTACAGTCGGTGCTTTCAGCATTCCCTGTGAGACCAGTATTAGTTTCCGATACACCTCATCAGGTTCAATGTATTCCTAAGACCTTCACATTGACGATGAAACACAGAAATCGCATCGGAATTAAATACAAAAGGCACATTGTCGCCTTAAGTGCAAGAATAGAGACTCTTCTTACAGTCGGTGCTTTGAGCATTCCCTGTGAGACCAGAATTAGTTTCTGATACACCGCTCCAGGTTCAATGTATTCCTTGGACCTTCACATTGACGATGAAACACAGAAATCGCATCGGAATGAAATACAAAAGGCAAACTGCCGCGTAAGTACAAGAATAGAGACTCTTCTTACAGTCGGTGCATTCAGCATTCCCTGTGAGACCAGTATTAGTTTCCGATACACCTCAGCAGGTTCAATGTAATCCTAGGACGTTCACATTGACGATGAAACACAGAAATCGCATCGGAATTAAATACAAAAGGCACAATGTCGCCTTAAGTACAAGAATAGGGACTCTTCTTACAGTCGGTGCTTTGAGCATTCCTGTGAGACCAGTATTAGTTTCCGATACACCACTGCAGGTTCAATGTATTCCTTGGACCTTCACATTGACGATGATACACAGAAATCGCATCGGAATGAAATAAAAAAGGCAAACTGCCGCGTAAGTACAAGAATAGAGACTCTTCTTACAGTCGGTGCTTTCAGCATTCCCTGTGAGACCAGTATTAGATTCCGATACACCGCAGCAGGTTCAATGTATTCCTAGGACCTTCACATTGACGATGAAACACAGAAATCGCATCGGAATTAAATACAATAAGCGCAATGCCGCCTTAAATACAAGAATAGAGACTCTTGTTACAGTCGGTGCTTTGAGCATTCCCTGTGAGACCAGTATTAGTTTCCGATACACCACTACAGGTTCAATGTATTCCTTGGACATTCACATTGACGATGAAACACAGAAATCGCATCGGAATGAAATACAAAAGGCAAACTGCCGCGTAAGTACAAGAATAGAGACTGCTCTTACAGTCGGTGCTTTCCGCATTCCCTGTGAGACCAGTATTAGTACCCATAGACCTCAGCAGGTTCAATGTAATCCTAGGACCTTCCCATTGACGATGAAGCACAGAAATCGCATCGGAATTAAATACAAAAGGCACAATGTCGCCTTAAGTACAAGAATAGAGACTCTTCTTACAGTCGGTGCTTTGAGCATTCCCTGTGAGACCAGTATTAGTTTCCGATACACCACTGCTGGTTCAATGTATGCCTAGGACCTTCACATTGACGTTTAAACACAGAAATCGCATCGGAATTAAATACAAAAGGCACAATGTCGCCTTAAGTACAAGAATAGAGACTCTTCTTACAGTCGGTGCTTTGAGCATTCCCTGTGAGACCAGTATTAGTTTCCGATACACCACTCCAGGTTCAATGTATTCCTTGGACATTCACATTGACGATGAAACACAGAAATCGCATCGGAATGAAATACAAAAGGCAAACTGACGCGTAAGTACAAGAATAGAGACTCTTCTTACAGTTGGTGCTTTCAGCATTCCCTGTGAGACCAGTATTAGTTTCCGATACACCTCAGGAGGTTCAATGTATTCCTAGGACGTTCACATTGACGATGAAACACAGAAAATGCATCGGAATTTAATACAAAAGGCACAATGACGCCTTTGTACAAGAATAGAGACTCTTCTTACAGTCGGTGCTTTGAGCATTCCCTGTGAGACCAGTATTAGTTTCCGATACACCACTCCAGGTTCAATGTAATCCTTGGACATTCAAATTGACGATGAAACACAGAAATTGTTTCGGAATGAAATACAAAAGGCGAACTGCCGCGTAAGTACAAGAATAGAGACTCTTCTTACCGTCGGTGCTTTCAGCTTTCCCTCTGAGACCAGAATTAGTTTCCGATACACCTCAGCAGGTTCAATGTATTCCTAGGACTTTCACATTGACGATGAAACACAGAAATCGCATCGGAATTAAATACAAAAGGCACAATGGCGTCTTAAGTACAAGAATAGAGACTCTTCTTACAGTCGGTGCTATGAGCATTCCCTGTGAGACCAGTATTAGTTTCCGATACACCACTGCAGTTTCAATGTATTCCTTGGATCTTCACATTGACGATGAAACACAGAAATCGCATCGGAATGAAATACAAAAGGCAAACTGCCGCGTAAGTACAAGAATAGAGACTCTTCTTACAGTCGGTGCTTTGAGCACAACCTGTGAGACCAGTATTAGTTTCCGATACACCACTCCAGGTTCAATGTATTCCTTGGACATTCACATTGACGATGAAACACAGAAATCGCATCGGAATGAAATACAAAAGGCAAACTGACGCGTAAGTACAAGAATAGAGACTCTTCTTACAGTCGGTGCTTTCAGAATTCCCTGTGAGACCAGTATTAGTTTCCGATACACCTCAGCAGGTTCAATGTAATCCTAGGACATTCACATTGACGATGAAACACAGAAATCGCTTTGGAATTAAATACAAAAGGCACAATGACGCCTTAAGTACAAGAATAGAGACTCTTCTTACAGTCGGTGCTTTGAGCATTCCCTGTGAGACCAGTATTAGTTTCCGATACACCACTGCAGTTTCAATGTATTCCTTGGACCTTCACATTGACGATGAAACACAGAAATCGCATCGGAATTAAATACAAAAGGCACAATGTCGCCTTAAGTACAAGAATAGAGACTCTTCTTACAGTCGGTGCTTTGAGCATTCCCTGTGAGACCAGAATTAGTTTCCGATACACCACTCCAGGTTCAATGTATTCCTTGGACCTTCACATTGACGATGAAACACAGAAATCGCATCGGAATGAAATACAAAAGGCAAACTGCCGCGTAAGTACAACAATAGAGACTCTTCTTACATTCGGTGCTTTCAGCATTACCTGTGAGACAGTATTAGTTTCCGATACACCTCAGCAGGTTCAATGTATTCCTAGGACCTTCACATTGACGATGAAACACTGAAATCGCATCGGAATTAAATACAAATGGCCCAATGCCGTCTTAAGTACAAGAATAGAGACTCTTCTAACAGTCGGTGCTTTGAGCATTCCCTGTGAGACCAGAATTAGTTTCCGATACACCACTACAGGTTCAATGTATTCCTTGGAGATTCACATTGACGATGAAACACAGAAATCGCATCGGAATGAAATACAAAAGGCAAACTGCCGCGTAAGTTCAAGAATAGACACTCTTCTTACAGTCGGTGATTTCAGCATTCCCTGTGAGACCAGTATTAGTTTCCGATACACCACTGCAGGTTCAATGTATTCCTTGGACCTTCACATTGACGATGAAACACAGAAATCGCATCGGAATTAAATTCAAAAGGCACAATGCCGCATTAAGTACAAGAATAGAGACTCTTCTTACAGTCGGTGCTTTGAGCATTCCCTGTGAGACCAGTATTAGTTTCCGATACACCACTGCTGGTTCAATGTATTCCTAGGACCTTCACATTGACGATGAAACACAGAAATCGCATCGGAATTAAATACAAAAGGCACAATGACGCCTTAAGTACAAGAATAGAGACTCTTCTTACAGTCGGTGCTTTGAGCATTCCCTGTGAGACCAGTATTAGTTTCCGATACACCACTGCTGGTTCAATGTATGCCTAGGACCTTCACATTGACGTTTAAACACAGAAATCGCATCGGAATTAAATACAAAAGGCACAATGTCGCCTTAAGTACAAGAATAGAGACTCTTCTTACAGTCGGTGCTTTGAGCATTCCCTGTGAGACCAGTATTAGTTTCCGATACACCACTCCAGGTTCAATGTATTCCTTGGACATTCACATTGACGATGAAACACAGAAATCGCATCGGAATGAAATACAAAAGGCAAACTGACGCGTAAGTACAAGAATAGAGACTCTTCTTACAGTTGGTGCTTTCAGCATTCCCTGTGAGACCAGTATTAGTTTCCGATACACCTCAGGAGGTTCAATGTATTCCTAGGACGTTCACATTGACGATGAAACACAGAAAATGCATCGGAATTTAATACAAAAGGCACAATGACGCCTTTGTACAAGAATAGAGACTCTTCTTACAGTCGGTGCTTTGAGCATTCCCTGTGAGACCAGTATTAGTTTCCGATACACCACTCCAGGTTCAATGTAATCCTTGGACATTCAAATTGACGATGAAACACAGAAATTGTTTCGGAATGAAATACAAAAGGCGAACTGCCGCGTAAGTACAAGAATAGAGACTCTTCTTACCGTCGGTGCTTTCAGCTTTCCCTCTGAGACCAGAATTAGTTTCCGATACACCTCAGCAGGTTCAATGTATTCCTAGGACTTTCACATTGACGATGAAACACAGAAATCGCATCGGAATTAAATACAAAAGGCACAATGGCGTCTTAAGTACAAGAATAGAGACTCTTCTTACAGTCGGTGCTATGAGCATTCCCTGTGAGACCAGTATTAGTTTCCGATACACCACTGCAGTTTCAATGTATTCCTTGGATCTTCACATTGACGATGAAACACAGAAATCGCATCGGAATGAAATACAAAAGGCAAACTGCCGCGTAAGTACAAGAATAGAGACTCTTCTTACAGTCGGTGCTTTGAGCACAACCTGTGAGACCAGTATTAGTTTCCGATACACCACTCCAGGTTCAATGTATTCCTTAAACATTCACATTGACGATGAAACACAGAAATCGCATCGGAATGAAATACAAAAGGCAAACTGACGCGTAAGTACAAGAATAGAGACTCTTCTTACAGTCGGTGCTTTCAGAATTCCCTGTGAGACCAGTATTAGTTTCCGATACACCTCAGCAGGTTCAATGTAATCCTAGGACATTCACATTGACGATGAAACACAGAAATCGCTTTGGAATTAAATACAAAAGGCACAATGACGCCTTAAGTACAAGAATAGAGACTCTTCTTACAGTCGGTGCTTTGAGCATTCCCTGTGAGACCAGTATTAGTTTCCGATACACCACTGCAGTTTCAATGTATTCCTTGGACCTTCACATTGACGATGAAACACAGAAATCGCATCGGAATTAAATACAAAAGGCACAATGTCGCCTTAAGTACAAGAATAGAGACTCTTCTTACAGTCGGTGCTTTGAGCATTCCCTGTGAGACCAGAATTAGTTTCCGATACACCACTCCAGGTTCAATGTATTCCTTGGACCTTCACATTGACGATGAAACACAGAAATCGCATCGGAATGAAATACAAAAGGCAAACTGCCGCGTAAGTACAACAATAGAGACTCTTCTTACATTCGGTGCTTTCAGCATTACCTGTGAGACAGTATTAGTTTCCGATACACCTCAGCAGGTTCAATGTATTCCTAGGACCTTCACATTGACGATGAAACACTGAAATCGCATCGGAATTAAATACAAATGGCCCAATGCCGTCTTAAGTACAAGAATAGAGACTCTTCTAACAGTCGGTGCTTTGAGCATTCCCTGTGAGACCAGAATTAGTTTCCGATACACCACTACAGGTTCAATGTATTCCTTGGAGATTCACATTGACGATGAAACACAGAAATCGCATCGGAATGAAATACAAAAGGCAAACTGCCGCGTAAGTTCAAGAATAGACACTCTTCTTACAGTCGGTGATTTCAGCATTCCCTGTGAGACCAGTATTAGTTTCCGATACACCACTGCAGGTTCAATGTATTCCTTGGACCTTCACATTGACGATGAAACACAGAAATCGCATCGGAATTAAATTCAAAAGGCACAATGCCGCATTAAGTACAAGAATAGAGACTCTTCTTACAGTCGGTGCTTTGAGCATTCCCTGTGAGACCAGTATTAGTTTCCGATACACCACTGCTGGTTCAATGTATGCCTAGGACCTTCACATTGACGTTTAAACACAGAAATCGCATCGGAATTAAATACAAAAGGCACAATGTCGCCTTAAGTACAAGAATAGAGACTCTTCTTACTGTCGGTTCTTTGAGCATTCACTGTGAGACCAGTATTAGTTTCCGATACACCACTCCAGGTTCAATGTATTCCTTGGACATTCACATTGACGATGAAACACAGAAATCGCATCGGAATGAAATACAAAAGGCAAACTGACGCGTAAGTACAAGAATAGAGACTCTTCTTACAGTCGGTGCTTTCAGCATTCCCTGTGAGACCAGTATTAGTTTCCGATACACCTCAGCAGATTCAATGTATTCCTAGGACCTTCACATTGACGATGAAACACAGAAATCGCATCGGAATTAAATACAAAAGGCACAATGACGCCTTAAGTACAAGAATAGAGACTCTTCTTACAGTCGGTACTTTGAGCATTCCCTGTGAGACCAGTATTAGTTTCCGATACACCACTCCAGGTTCAATGTAATCCTTGGACATTCAAATTGACGATGAAACACAGAAATCGTTTCGGAATGAAATACAAAAGGCGAACTGCCGCGTAAGTACAAGAATAGAGACTCTTCTTACAGTCGGTGCTTTCAGCATTCCCTCTGAGACCAGTATTAGTTTCCGATACACCTCAGCAGGTTCAATGTATTCCTAGGACTTTCACATTGACGATGAAACACAGAAATCGCATCGGAATTAAATACAAAAGGCACAATGCCGTCTTAAGTACAAGAATAGAGACTCTTCTTACAGTCGGTGCTATGAGCATTCCCTGTGAGACCAGTATTAGTTTCCGATACACCACTGCAGTTTCAATGTATTCCTTGGATCTTCACATTGACGATGAAACACAGAAATCGCATCGGAATGAAATACAAAAGGCAAACTGCCGCGTAAGTACAAGAATAGAGACTCTTCTTACAGTCGGTGCTTTGAGCACAACCTGTGAGACCAGTATTAGTTTCCGATACACCACTCCAGGTTCAATGTATTCCTTGGACATTCACATTGACGATGAAACACAGAAATCGCATCGGAATGAAATACAAAAGGCAAACTGACGCGTAAGTACAAGAATAGAGACTCCTCTTACAGTCGGTGCTTTCAGCATTCCCTGTGAGACCAGTATTAGTTTCCGATACACCTCAGCAGGTTCAATGTATTCCTAGGACCTTCACATTGACGATGAAACACAGATATCGCATCGGAATTAAATACAAAAGGCACAATGACGCCTTAAGTACAAGAATAGAGACTCTTCTTACAGTCGGTGCTTTGAGCATTCCCTGTGAGACCAGTATTAGTTTCCGATACACCACTCCAGGTTCAATGTATTCCTTGGACATTCACATTGACGATGAAACACAGAAATCGCATCGGAATGAAATACAAAAGGCAAACTGACGCGTAAGTACAAGAATACAGACTCTTCTTACAGTTGGTGCTTTCAGCATTCCCTGTGAGACCAGTATTAGTTTCCGATACACCTCAGCAGGTTCAATGTATTCCTAGGACGTTCACATTGACGATGAAACACAGAAAATGCATCGGAATTTAATACAAAAGGCACAATGACGCCTTTGTACAAGAATAGAGACTCTTCTTACAGTCGGTGCTTTGAGCATTCCCTGTGAGACCAGTATTAGTTTCCGATACACCACTCCAGGTTCAATGTAATCCTTGGACATTCAAATTGACGATGAAACACAGAAATTGTTTCGGAATGAAATACAAAAGGCGAACTGCCGCGTAAGTACAAGAATAGAGACTCTTCTTACCGTCGGTGCTTTCAGCATTCCCTCTGAGACCAGAATTAGTTTCCGATACACCTCAGCAGGTTCAATGTATTCCTAGGACTTTCACATTGACGATGAAACACAGAAATCGCATCGGAATTAAATACAAAAGGCACAATGCCGTCTTAAGTACAAGAATAGAGACTCTTCTTACAGTCGGTGCTATGAGCATTCCCTGTGAGACCAGTATTAGTTTCCGATACACCACTGCAGTTTCAATGTATTCCTTGGATCTTCACATTGACGATGAAACACAGAAATCGCATCGGAATGAAATACAAAAGGCAAACTGCCGCGTAAGTACAAGAATAGAGACTCTTCTTACAGTCGGTGCTTTGAGCACAACCTGTGAGACCAGTATTACTTTCCGATACACCACTCCAGGTTCAATGTATTCCTTGGACATTCACATTGACGATGAAACACAGAAATCGCATCGGAATGAAATACAAAAGGCAAACTGACGCGTAAGTACAAGAATAGAGACTCTTCTTACAGTCGGTGCTTTCAGAATTCCCTGTGAGACCAGTATTAGTTTCCGATACACCTCAGCAGGTTCAATGTAATCCTAGGACATTCACATTGACGATGAAACACAGAAATCGCTTTGGAATTAAATACAAAAGGCACAATGACGCCTTAAGTACAAGAATAGAGACTCTTCTTACAGTCGGTGCTTTGAGCATTCCCTGTGAGACCAGTATTAGTTTCCGATACACCACTGCAGTTTCAATGTATTCCTTGGACCTTCACATTGACGATGAAACACAGAAATCGCATCGGAATTAAATACAAAAGGCACAATGTCGCCTTAAGTACAAGAATAGAGACTCTTCTTACAGTCGGTGCTTTGAGCATTCCCTGTGAGACCAGAATTAGTTTCCGATACACCACTCCAGGTTCAATGTATTCCTTGGACCTTCACATTGACGATGAAACACAGAAATCGCATCGGAATGAAATACAAAAGGCAAACTGCCGCGTAAGTACAACAATAGAGACTCTTCTTACATTCGGTGCTTTCAGCATTACCTGTGAGACAGTATTAGTTTCCGATACACCTCAGCAGGTTCAATGTATTCCTAGGACCTTCACATTGACGATGAAACACTGAAATCGCATCGGAATTAAATACAAATGGCCCAATGCCGTCTTAAGTACAAGAATAGAGACTCTTCTAACAGTCGGTGCTTTGAGCATTCCCTGTGAGACCAGAATTAGTTTCCGATACACCACTACAGGATCAATGTATTCCTTGGAGATTCACATTGACGATGAAACACAGAAATCGCATCGGAATGAAATACAAAAGGCAAACTGCCGCGTAAGTTCAAGAATAGAGACTCTTCTTACAGTCGGTGCTTTCAGCATTCCCTGTGAGACCAGTATTAGTTTCCGATACACCACTGCAGGTTCAATGTATTCCTTGGACCTTCACATTGACGATGAAACACAGAAATCGCATAGGAATTAAATTCAAAAGGCACAATGCCGCATTAAGTACAAGAATAGAGACTCTTCTTACAGTCGGTGCTTTGAGCATTCCCTGTGAGACCAGTATTAGTTTCCGATACACCACTGCTGGTTCAATGTATGCCTAGGACCTTCACATTGACGTTTAAACACAGAAATCGCATCGGAATTAAATACAAAAGGCACAATGTCGCCTTAAGTACAAGAATAGAGACTCTTCTTACTGTCGGTTCTTTGAGCATTCACTGTGAGACCAGTATTAGTTTCCGATACACCACTCCAGGTTCAATGTATTCCTTGGACATTCACATTGACGATGAAACACAGAAATCGCATCGGAATGAAATACAAAAGGCAAACTGACGCGTAAGTACAAGAATAGAGACTCTTCTTACAGTCGGTGCTTTCAGCATTCCCTGTGAGACCAGTATTAGTTTCCGATACACCTCAGCAGGTTCAATGTATTCCTAGGACCTTCACATTGACGATGAAACACAGAAATCGCATCGGAATTAAATACAAAAGGCACAATGACGCCTTAAGTACAAGAATAGAGACTCTTCTTACAGTCGGTGCTTTGAGCATTCCCTGTGAGACCAGTATTAGTTTCCGATACACCACTCCAGGTTCAATGTAATCCTTGGACATTCAAATTGACGATGAAACACAGAAATCGTTTCGGAATGAAATACAAAAGGCGAACTGCCGCGTAAGTACAAGAATAGAGACTCTTCTTACAGTCGGTGCTTTCAGCATTCCCTCTGAGACCAGTATTAGTTTCCGATACACCTCAGCAGGTTCAATGTATTCCTAGGACTTTCACATTGACGATGAAACACAGAAATCGCATCGGAATTAAATACAAAAGGCACAATGCCGTCTTAAGTACAAGAATAGAGACTCTTCTTACAGTCGGTGCTATGAGCATTCCCTGTGAGACCAGTATTAGTTTCCGATACACCACTGCAGTTTCAATGTATTCCTTGGATCTTCACATTGACGATGAAACACAGAAATCGCATCGGAATGAAATTCAAAAGGCAAACTGCCGCGTAAGTACAAGAATAGAGACTCTTCTTACAGTCGGTGCTTTGAGCACAACCTGTGAGACCAGTATTAGTTTCCGATACACCACTCCAGGTTCAATGTAATCCTTGGACATTCACATTGACGATGAAACACAGAAATCGCATCGGAATGAAATACAAAAGGCAAACTGCAGCGTAAGTACAAGAATAGAGACTCTTCTTACAGTCGGTGTTTCAGCATTACCTGTGAGACCAGTATTAGTTTCCGATACACCTCAGCAGGTTCAAAATATTCCTAGGACCTTCACATTGAAGTTGAAACACAGAAATCGCATCGGAATTAAATACAAATGGCACAATGTCGCCTTAAGTACAAGAATAGAGACTCTTCTTACAGTCGGTGCTTTGAGCAATGCCTGTGAGACCAGTATTAGTTTTCGGTACACCACTGCAGGTTCAATGTATTCCTTGGACCTTCACATTGACGATGAATCACAAAAATAGCATCGGAATGAAATAAAAAAGGCAAACTGCCGCGTAAGTACAAGAATAGAGACTCTTCTTACAGTCGGTGCTTTCAGCATTCCCTGTGAGACCAGTATTAGTTTCCGATACACCTCAGCAGGTTCAATGTATTCCTAGGACCTTCACGTTGTCTGTGAAACACTGAAATCGCATCGGAATTAAATACAAAAGGCACAATGCCGTCTTAAGTACAAGAATAGAGACTCTTCTTACAGTCGGTGCTTTGAGCATTCCCTGTGAGACCACAATTAGTTTCCGATACACCACTACAGGTTCAATGTATTCCTTGGAGATTCACATTGACGATGAAACACAGAAATCGCATCGGAATGAAATTCAAAAGTCACAATGCCGCATTAAGTACAAGAATAGAGACTCTTCTAACAGTCGGTGCATTCAGCATTCCCTGTGAGACCAGTATTAGTTTCTGATACACCTCAGCAGGTTCAATGTATTCCTAGGACCTTCACATTGACGATGAAACACAGAAATCGCATCGGAATTAAATACAAAAGGCACAATGTCGCCTTAAGTACAAGAATAGAGACTCTTCTTACAGTCGGTGCTTTGAGCATTCCCTGTGAGACCAGAATTAGTTTCCGATACACCACTCCAGGTTCAATGTATTCCTTGGACCTTCACATTGACGATGAAACACAGAAATCGCTTCGGAATGAAATACAAAATGCAAACTGCCGCGTAAGTACAAGAATAGAGACTCTTCTTACAGACGGTGCATTCAGCATTCCCTGTGAGACCAGTATTAGTTTCCGATACACCTCAGCAGGTTAAATGTATTCCTAGGACGTTCACATTGACGATGAAACACAGAAATCGCATCGGAATTAAATACAAAAGGCACAATGTCGCCTTAAGTACAAGAATAGAGACTCTTCTTACAGTCGGTGCTTTGAGCATTCCCTGTGAGACCAGTATTAGTTTCCGATACACCACTGCAGGATCAATGTATTCCTTGGACCTTCACATTGACAATGATACACAGAAATCGCATCGGAATGAATTGAAAAAGGCAAACTGCCGCGTAAGTACAAGAATAGAGACTCTTCTTATAGTCGGTGCTTTCAGCATTCCCTGTGAGACCAGTATTAGATTCCGATACACCTCAGCAGGTTCAATGTATTAGTAGGACCTTCACATTGACGATGAAACACAGAAATCGCATCGGAATTAAATACAAAAAGCGCAATGCCGCCTTAAATACAAGAATAGAGACTCTTGTTACAGTCGGTGCTTTGAGCATTCCCAGTGAGACCAGAATTAGTTTCCGATACACCACTGCAGGTTCAATGTTTTCCTTGGACATTCACATTGACGATGAAACACAGAAATCACATCGGAATGAAATACAAAAGGCAAACTGCGGCGTAAGTACAAGAATAGAGACTCCTCTTACAGTCGGTGATTTCAGCATTCCCTGTGAGACCAGTATTAGTTTCCGATACACCTCAGCAGGTTCAATGTAATCCTAGGACCTTCACATTGACGATGAAACACAGAAATCGCATCGGAATTAAATACAAAAGGCACAATGTCGCCTTAAGTACTAGAATAGAGACTCTTCCTACAGTCAGTGCTTTGAGCATTCCCTGTGAGACCAGTATTAGTTTCCGATACACCACTGCTGGTTCAATGTATTCCTAGGACCTTCACATTGACGTTTAAACACAGAAATCGCATCGGAATTAAATACAAAAGGCATAATGTCGCCTTCAGTACAAGAATAGAGACTCTTCTTACAGTCGGTCCTTGAGCATTCCCTGTGAGACCAGTATTAGTTTCCGATACATCACTCCAGGTTCAATGTATTCCTTGGACATTCACATTGACGATGAAACACAGAAATCGCATAGGAATGAAATACAAAAGGCAAACTGACGCGTAAGTACAAGAATAGAGACACTTCTTACAGTCGGTGCTTTCAGCATTCCCTGTGAGACCAGTATTAGTTTCCGATACACCTCAGGAGGTTCAATGTATTCCTAGGACCTTCACATCGACGATAAAACACAGAAATGGCATCGGAATTAAATACAAAAGGCACAATGTCGCCTTAAGTACAAGAATAGAGACTCTTCTTACAGTCGGTGCTTTGAGCATTCCCTTTGAGACCAGAATTAGTTTCCGATACACCACTACAGATTCAATGTATTCCTTGGAGATTCACATTGACGATGAAACACAGAAATCTCATCGGAATGAAATACAAAAATCAAACTGCCGCGTAAGTACAAGAATATAGACTCTTCTTACAGTCGGTGCTTTCAGCATTCCCTGTGAGACCAGTATTAGTTTCCGATACACCACTGCAGGTTCAATGTATTCCTTGGACCTTCACATTGACGATGAAACACAGAAATCGCATCGGAATTAAATACAAAAGGCACAAGGCCGCATTAAGTACAAGAATAGAGACTCTTCTTACAGTCGGTGCTTTCAGCATTCCCTGTGAGACCAGTATTAGTTTCCGATACACCTCAGCAGGTTCATTGTATTCCTAGGACCTTCACATTGACGATGAAACACAGAAATCGCATCGGAATTAAATACAAAAGGCACAGTGTCGCCTTAAGTACAAGAATAGAGACCCTTCTTACAGTCGGTGCTTTGAGCATTCCTTGTGAGACCAGTATTAGTTTCCGATACACCACAGCAGGTTCAATGTATTCCTAGGACCTTCACATTGACGATGAATCACAGAAATCGCATCGGAATGAAATAAAAAAGGCAAACTGCCGCGTAAGTACAAGAATAGAGACTCTTCTAACAGTCGGTGCTTTCAGCATTCCCTGTGAGACCAGTATTAGTTTCCGATACACCTCAGCAGGTTCAATGTATTTCTAGGACCTTCACATTGACGTTGAAACACAGAAATCGCATCGGAAATAAATACAAAAACGCAATGCCGCCTTAAGTACAAGAATAGAGACTCTTCTTACAGTCGGTGCTTTGAGCATTCCCTGTGAGACCAGAATTAGTTTCCGATACACCACTCCAGGTTCAATGTATTCCTTGGACATTCACATTGACGATGAAACACAGAATTCGCATCGCAATGAAATACGAAAGGCAAACTGCCGCGTAAGTACAAGAATAGAGACTCTTTTTACAGTCGGTGCTTTCAGCATTCCCTGTGAGACCAGTATTAGTTTCCGATACACCTCAGCAGGTTCAATGTATTCCTAGGACCTTCACATTGACGTTGAAACACAGAAATCGCATCGGAATTAAATACAAAAGGCACAATGTCGCCTTAAGTACAAGAATAGAGACTCTTCTTACTGTCGGTGCTTTGAGCATTCCCTGTGAGACCAGTATTAGTTTCCGATACACCACTGCAGGTTCAATCTAATCCTAGGACCTTCACATTGACGATGAAACACAGAAATCGCATCGGAATTAAATACAAAAGGCACAATGTCGCTTTAAGTACAAGAATAGAGACTCTTCTTACAGTCGGTGATTTGAGCATTCCCTGTGAGACCGGTATTAGTTTCTGATACACCACTCCAAGTTCAATGTATTCCTTGGACATTCACATTGACGATGAAACTCAGAAATCGCATCGGAAAGAAATAAAAAAGGCAAACTGCCGCGTAAGTACAAGAATAGAGACTCTTCTTACAGTTGGTGCTTTCAGCATTCCCTGTGAGACCAGTATTAGTTTCCGATACACCTGAGCAGGTTCAATGTATTCCTAGGACCTTCACATTGACGATGAAACACAGAAATCGCATCGGAATGAAATACAAAAGGCAAACTACCGCGTAAGTACAAGAATAGAGACTCTTCTTATAGTCGGTGCTTTCAGCATTCCCTGTGAGACCAGTATTAGTTTCCGATACACCTCAGGAGATTCAATGTATTCCTAGGACCTTCACATTGACGATGAAACACAGATATCGCATCGGAATTAAATACAAAAGGCGCAATGCCGCCTTAAGTACAAGAATAGAGAATCTTCTTACAGTCGGTGCTTTGAGCATTCCCTGTGAGACCAGTATTAGTTTCCAAAACACCACTCCAGGTTCAATGTATTCCTTGGATATTGACATTGACGATGAAACACAGAAATCGCATCGGAATGAAATACAAAAGACAAACTGCCGCGTAAGTACAAGAATAGAGACTCTTATTACAGTCGGTGCTTTCAGCATTCCTGTGAGACCAGTATTAGTTTCCGATACACTTCAGCAGGTTCAAGGAATTCCTAGGACTTTCACATTGTCGATGAAATACAGAAATCGCATCAGAATTAAATACAAAAGGCACAATGCCGTCTTAAGTACAAGAATAGAGACTCTTCTTACAGTCGGTGCTTTCAGCATTCCCTGTGAGACCAGTATTAGTTTCCGATACCCCACAGCAAGTTCAATGTATTCCTAGGACCTTCACATTGACGATGAAACACAGAAATCGCATCGGAATTAAATACAAATTGCACAATGCCGCATTATGTACAAGAATAGAGACTCTTCTTACAGTCGGTGTATTGAGCATTCCCTGTGAGACCAGGATTAGTTTCCGATACACCACTGCAGGTTCAAAGTATTCATTGGATCTTGACATTGACGTTGAAACACAGAAATCGCATCGGAATTAAAAACAAAAGGCACAATGCCGCCTTATGTACTAGAATAGAGACTCTTCTTACAGTAGGTGCTTTGGGCATTCCCTGTGAGACCAGTATTAGTTTCTGATACACCACTGCAGGTTCAATGTATTCCTTGGACCTTCACATTAACGATGAAACACAGAAATCGCATCGGAATCAATTACAAAAGGCACAATGTTGTCATAAGTACAAGAATAGAGACTCTTCGTACAGTCGGTGCTTTGAGCATTCCCTGTGAGACCAGTATTAGTTTCCGATACACCACTGCAGGTTCAATGTATTCCTTGCACCTTCACATTGGCGATGAAACACAGAAATCGCATCGGAATTAAATACAAAAGGCGCAATGCCGCCTTAAGTACAAGAATAGAGACTCTTCTTACAGTCGGTGCTTTGAGCATTCCCTTTGAGACCAGAATTAGTTTCTGATACACCACTGCAGGTTCAATGTTTTCCTTGGACCTTCACATTGACGATGAAACACAGAAATCGCATCGGAATTAATTACAAAAGGGACAATGCCGTCATAAGTACAAGAATAGAGACTCTTCTTACAGTCGGTCCTTTGAGCATTCCCTGTGAGACCAGTATTAGTTTCCGATACACCACTGCAGGTTCAATGTATTCCTTGGACCTTCTCATTGACGATGAAACACAGAAATCCCATCGGAATTAAATACAAAAGGTGCAATGCCGCCTGAAGTACAAGAATAGAGATTTTTCTTACGGTCGGTGTTTTGAGCAATCCCTGTGAGACCAGTATTAGTTTCCGATATACCACTGCAGGTTCAATGTATTCCTTGCACCTTCACATTGACGATGAAACACAGAAATCGCATCGGAATTAAATACAAAAGGCGCAATGCCGCCTTAAGTACAAGAATACAGACTCTTCTTGCAGTCGGTGCTTTGAGCATTCCGTTCGAGACCAGTATTAGTTTCTGATACACCACTGCAGGTTCAATGTATTCCTTGGACCTTCACATTGACGATGAAACCCAGATACCGCATTGGAATTAAATTCAAAAGGCACAATGCCGCCTTAAGTACAAGAATAGAGACCATTCTTACAGTCGGTGCTTTGAGGATTCCCTGTGAGACCAGTATTAGTTTCCGATACACAACTGCAGGTTCAATGTATTCCTTGGACCTTCACATTGACGATGAAACACAGATATCGCATCGGAATTAAATACAAAGGGCACAATGGCGCATTAAGTACAAGAATAGAGACTATTCTTACAGTCGGTGCTTTGAGCATTCCCTGTGAGACCAGTATTAGTTTCCGATACACCATTGCAGGTTCAATGTATTCCTTGGACCTTCACATTGCCGTTGAAACACAGAAATCGCATCGGAATTAAATACAAAAGGCTCAATGCCGCTTTAAGTACAAGAATAGAGACTCTTCTTACAGTCGGTGCTTTGAGCATTCCCTGTGAGACCAGTATTAGTTTCTGATACACCATTGCAGGGTCAATGTATTCCTTGGACCTTCACATTGACGATGAAACACAGAAATCGCATCGGAATTAATTACAAAAGGCACAATGCCGTCATAAGTACACGAATAGAGACTCTTCTTACAGTCGGTGCTTTGAGCATTCCCTGTGAGACCAGTATTAGTTTCCGATACACCACTGCAGCTTCAATGTATTCCTTGGACCTTCACATTGACCATGAAACACAGAAATCGCATCGGAATTAAATACAAATGGTGCATTGCCGCCTTAAGTACAAGAATAGAGACTCTTCTTACAGTCTGTGCTTTGAGCATTCCCTGTGAGACCAGTATTAGTTTCCGATACACCACTGCAGGTTCAATGTATTCCTTGCACCTTCACATTGACGATGAAACACAGAAATCGCATCGGAATTAAATACAAAAGGCGCAATGCCGCCTTAAGTACAAGAATAGAGACTCTTCTTACAGTCGGTGCTTTGAGCATTCCCTTTGAGACCAGTATTAGTGTCTGATACACCACTAAAGGTTCAATGTATTCCTTGGACCTTCACATTGACGATGAAACACAGATATCGCATCGGAATTAAATATAAAAGGCTCAATGCCGTCTTAAGTACAAGAATAGAGACTCTTCTTACAGTCCGTGCTATGAACATTCCCTGTGAGACCAGTATTAGTTTCCGATACACCACTGCAGGTTGAATGTATTCCTTGGACCTTCACATTGACGATGAAACACAGAAATCGCATCGGAATTAAATACAAAAGGCGCAATGCCGCCTTAAATACAAGAATGGAGACTCTTCTTACTGTCGGTGCTTTGAGCATTCCCTGTGAGACCAGTATTAGTTTCCGATACACCACTCCAGGTTCTCTGTATTCCTTGCACATTCACATTGACGATGAAACACAGAAATCGCATCGGAATGAAATACAAAAACCAAACTGCCGCGTAAGTACAAGAATAGAGACTCTTCTTACAGTCGGTGCTTTCAGCATACCCTGTGAGACCAGTATTAGTTTCCGATACACCTCAGCAGGTTCAATGTATTCCTAGGACCTTCACACTGACGATGAAACACAGGAATCGCATCGGAATTAAATACAAAGGGCGCAATGTCGCCTTAAGTACAAGAATAGAGACTCTTCTTACAGTCGGTGCTTTGAGCATTCCCTGTGAGACCAGTATTAGTTTCAGATACACCACTCCAGATTCAATGTATTCCTTGGACATTCACATTGACGATGAAACACAGAAATCGCATCGGACTGAAATACAAAAGGCAAACTGCCGCGTAAGTACAAGAATTGAGACTCTTCTTACAGTCGGTGCTTTCAGCTTTCCCTGTGAGACCAGTATTAGTTTCCGATACACCTCAGCAGGTTCAATGTATTCCTAGGACCTTCACATTGACGATGAAACACAGAAATCGCATCGGAAGTAAATTTAAAAAGCACAATGTCGCATTAAGTACAATAATAGAGACTCTTCTTACAGTCGGTGATTTGAGCATTCCCTGTGAGACCAGAATTAGTTTCCGATACACCACTCCAGGTTCAACGTATTCCTTGGACCTTCACATTGACGATGAAACACATAAATCGCATCGGAATGAAATACATAAGGCAAACTGCCGCGTAAGTACAAGAATAGAGACTCTTCTTACAGTCGGTGTTCTCAGCATTCCCTGTGAGACCAGTATAAGTTTCCGATACACCTCAGCAGGTTCGATGTAATCCTAGGACCTTCACATTGATGATGAAACTCAGAAATCGCATCGGAATTAAATACAAAAGGCACAATGTCGCCTTAAGCACAAGAATAGTGACTCTTCTTACAGTCGGTGCATTGAGCATTCCCTGTGAGACCAGTATTAATTTCTGATACACCACTGCAGGTTCTATGTATTCCTTGGACCTTCACATTGACGATGAAACACAGAAATCGCATCGGAATGAAATACAAAAGGCAAACTGCCGCATAAGTACAAGAATAGAGACTCTTCTTACAGTCGGTGCTCTGAGCAATCCCTGTGAAACCAGTATTAGTTTCCGATACACCTCAGCAGGTTCAATGTACTCCTAGGACCATCACATTGACGATGAAACACAGAAATCGCATCGGAATTAAACACAAAAGGCGCAATACCGCCTTAAGTACAAGAATAGAGACTCTTCTTACAGTCGGTGCTTTGAGCATTCTCAGTGACACCAGAATTAGTTTCCGATACACCACTCCAGGTTCAATGTATTCCTTGGACATTCACATTGACGATGAAACACAGATATCGCATTGGAATTAAATTCAAAAGGCACAATGCCGCCTTAAGTACAAGAATAGAGACCATTCATACAGTCGGTGCTTTGAGCATTCCCTGTGAGACCAGTATTACTTTCCGATCACCACTGCAGGTTCAATGTATTCCTTGGACCTTCTCATTGACGATGAAACACAGAAATCACATCGGAATTAAGTGCAAAAGGCACAATGCCGCATTATGTACAAGAATAGAGACTCTTCTTACGGTCGGTGCTTTGAGCATTCCCTGTGAGACCAGTATTAGTTTCCGATTCACCACTGCAGGTACAATATATTCCTTGGACCTTCACATTGATGATGAAACACAGATATCGCATCGGAAGGAAATACAAACGGCAAACTGCCGCGTAAGTACAAGAATAGAGACTCTCCTTACAGTCGGTGCTTTGAGCATTCCCTGTGAGACCAGTATTAGTTTCCATTACACCACTGCCGGTTCAATGTATTCCTTGGACCTTCACATTGACGATGAAACACAGAAATCGCATCGGAATTAATTACAAAAGGCACAATGCCGCCTTAAGTACAAGAATAGGGACTCTTCTTACGGTCGGTGCTTTGAGCATTCCCTGTGAGACCGATATTAGTTTCCGATACACCACTGCAGGTTCAATGTATTCCTCGGACCTTCACATTGACGCTGAAACACAGATATTACATCGGAATTAAATACAAAAGGCACAATGCCGCCTTAAGTACAAGAATAGAGACTCATCTTACAGTCGGTGCATTGAGCATTCCCTGTGAGACCAGTATTAGTTTCCAATACACCACTGCAGGTTCAATGTATCCCTTGGACATACACATTGCCGATGAAAAACAGAAATTATATCGGAATTAAATACAAAATACACAATGCCGCCTTACGTGCAAGAATAGAGACTCTTCTTACAGTCGGTGCTTTGAGCATTCCCTGTGAGACTAAATTAGTTTCCGATACACCACTGCAGGTTCAATGTATTCTATGGACATACACATTGACGATGAAACACTGAAATTACATCGGAATTAAATACAAAAGACTCAATGCTGTCTTAAGTACAAGAGGAGTGAGACGTCTTTGAGTCTGTGCATTATCCTTTCCTGTGAGACCAGTATTAGTTTCCGATACACCACTGCAGGCACAATGTATCCCTTGGACCTTCACATTGACGATGAAACACAGTAATCGCATCGGAATTAAATTCAAAAGGCACAATGCCGCCTTAAGTACAACAATAGAGACCCTTCTTACAGTCGGTGCTATGAGCATTCCCTGTGAGACCAATATTAGTTACCGATACACCACTGCAGGTTAATTGTATTCCTTGGACCTTCAGATTGACGATGAAACACAGATATCGCATTGGAATTAAATTCAAAAGGCACAATGCCGCCCTAAGTACAAGAATAGAGACCATTCTTACAGTCGGTGCTTTGTTCATTCCCTGTGAGACCAGTATTAGTTTCCGATACACCACTGCAGGTTCAATGTATTCCTTGCACCTTCACATTGACGATGAAACACAGAAATCGCATCGGAATTAAATACAAAAGGCGCAATGCCGCCTTAAGTACAAGAATAGAGACTCTTCTTACAGTCGGTGCTTTGAGCATTCCCTTTGAGACCAGTATTAGTTTCTGATACACCACTAAAGGTTCAATGTATTCCTTGGACCTTCACATTGACGATGAACACAGAAATCGCATCGGAATTAAATACAAAAGGCTCAATGCCGTCTTAAGTACAAGATAGAGACTCTTCTTACAGTCGGTGCTATGAGCATTCCCTGTGAGGCCAGTATTAGTTTCCGATACACCACTGCAGGTTCAATGTATTCCTTGGACCTTCACATTGACGATGAAACACAGAAATCGCATCGGAATTAAATACAAAAGGCGCAATGCCGCCTTAAGTACAAGAATAGAGACTCTTCTTACAGTCGGTGCTTTGAGCATTCCCTGTGAGACCAGTATTAATTTCCGATACACCACTGCAGGTTCAATGTATTCCTTGGACCTTCTCATTGACGATGAAACACAGAAATCACATCGGAATTAAGTGCAAAAGGCACAATGCCGCTTTATGTACAAGAATAGAGACTCTTCTTACGGTCGGTGCTTTGAGCATTCCCTGTGAGACCAGTATTAGTTTCCGATTCACCACTGCAGGTACAATATATTCCTTGGACCTTCACATTGATAATGAAAAACAGAAATCGCATCGGAAGGAAATACAAACGGCAAACTGCTGCGTAAGTACAAGAATAGAGAGTCGTCTTACAGTCTGTGTTTTGAGCATTCCCTGTGAGACCAGTATTGGTTCCCGATACACCACTGCAGGTTCAATGTATTCCTTGGACCTTCACATTGACGATGAAACACAGAAATCGCATCGGAATTAAATACAAAAGGCACATTGTCGCCCTAAGTACAAGAATAGAGACTCTCCTTACAGTCGGTGCTTTGAGCATTCCCAGTGAGACCAGTATTAGTTTCCAATACACCACTGCCGGTTCAATGTATTCCTTGGACCTTCACATTGACGATGAAACACAGAAATCGCATCGGAATTAATTACAAAAGGCACAATGCCGCCTTAAGTACAAGAATAGGGACTCTTCTTACGGTCGGTGCTTTGAGCATTCCCTGTGGGACCGGTATTAGTTTCCGATACACCACTGCAAGTTCAATGTATTCCTCGGACCTTCACATTGACGCTGAAACACAGATATTACATCGGAATTAAATACAAAAGGCACAATGCCGCCTTAAGTACAAGAATAGAGACTCATCTTACAGTCGGTGCTTTGAGCATTCCCTGTGAGACCAGTATTAGTTTCCAATACACCACTGCAGGTTCAATGTATTCCTTGGACATACACATTGCCGATGAAAAACAGAAATTATATCGCAATTAAATACAAAATACACAATGCCGCATTACGTGCAAGAATAGAGACTCTTCTTACAGTCGGTGCTTTGAGCATTCCCTGTGAGACTAAATTAGTTTCCGATACACCACTGCAGGTTCAATATATTCTATGGACATACACATTGACGATGAAACACTGAAATTACATCGGAATTAAATACAAAAGACTCAATGCTGTCTTAAGTACAAGAGGAGTGAGAGTTCTTTGAGTCTGTGCATTATCCTTTCCTGTGAGACCAGTATTAGTTTCCGATACACCACTGCAGGCACAATGTATCCCTTGGACCTTCACATTGACGATGAAACACAGAAATCGCATCGGAATTAAATTCAAAAGGCACAATGCCGCCTTAAGTACAACAATAGGGACCCTTCTTACAGTCGGTGCTATGAGCATTCCCTGTGAGACCAATATTAGTTTCCGATACACCACTGCAGGTTAATTGTATTCCTTGGACCTTCAGATTGACGATGAAACACAGATATCGCATTGGAATTTAAT
The DNA here is from genome assembly GCF_023864345.2 of Schistocerca serialis cubense. NCBI lineage: Eukaryota > Metazoa > Arthropoda > Insecta > Orthoptera > Acrididae > Schistocerca > Schistocerca serialis. The sequence goes on from NC_064640.1 coordinate 1,065,559,543, forward strand.
TCAAAAGGCACAATGCCGCCTTAAGTACAAGAATAGAGACCATTCTTACTGTCGGTGCTGTGAGCATTCCCTGTGAGACCAGTATTAGTTTCCGATACACCACTGCAGGTTCAATGTATTCCTTGGACCTTCACATTGACGATGAAACACCGAAATCGCATCGGAATTAAATACAAAAGGCGCAATGCCGCCTTAAGTACAAGAATAGAGACTCTTCTTACAGTCGGTGCTTTGAGCATTCCCTGTGAGACCAGTATTAATTTCCGATACACCACTGCAGGTTCTATGTATTCCTTGGACCTTCACATTGACGATGAAACACAGAAATCGCATCGGAATGAAATACAAAAGGCAAACAGCCGCATAAGTACAAGAATAGAGACTCTTCTTACAGTCGGTGCTCTCAGCATTCCCTGTGAAACCAGTATTAGTTTCCGATACACCTCAGCAGGTTCAATGTACTCCTAGGACCATCACATTGACGATGAAACACAGAAATCGCATCGGAATTAAATACAAAAGGCGCAATGCCGCCTTAAGTACAAGAATAGAGACTCTTCTTACAGTCGGTGCTTTGAGCATTCTCAGTGACACCAGAATTAGTTTCCGATACACCACTCCAGGTTCAATGTATTTCTTGGACATTCACATTGACGATGAAACACAGATATCGCATTGGAATTAAATTCAAAAGGCACAATGCCGCCTTAAGTACAAGAATAGAAAGCATTCATACAGTCGGTGCTTTGAGCATTCCCTGTGAGACCAGTATTACTTTCCGATCACCACTGCAGGTTCAATGTATTCCTTGGACCTTCTCATTGACGATGAAACACAGAAATCACATCGGCATTAAGTGCAAAAGGCACAATGCCGCATTATGTACAAGAATAGAGACTCTTCTTACGGTCGGTGCTTTTAGCATTCCCTGTGAGACCAGTATTAGTTTCCGATTCACCACTGCAGGTACAATATATTCCTTGGACCTTCACATTGATGATGAAACACAGAAATCGCATCGGAAGGAAATACAAACGGCAAACTGCCGCGTAAGTACAAGAATAGAGAGTCGTCTTACAGTCTGTGTTTTGAGCATTCCCTGTGAGACCAGTATTAGTTCCCGATACACCACTGCCGGTTCAATGTATTCCTTGGACCTTCACATTGACGATGAAACACAGAAATCGCATCGGAATACATTACAAAAGGCACAATGCCGCCTTAAGTACAAGAATAGGGACTCTTCTTACGGTCGGTGCTTTGAGCAATCCCTGTGAGACCGGTATTAGTTTCCGATACACCACTGCAGGTTCAATGTATTCCTCGGACCTTCACATTGACGCTGAAACACAGATATTACATCGGAATTAAATACAAAAGGCACAATACCGCCTTAAGTACAAGAATAGAGACTCATCTTATAGTCGGTGCTTTGAGCATTCCCTGTGAGACCAGTATTAGTTTCCAATACACCACTGCAGGTTCAATGTATTCCTTGGACATACACATTGCCGATGAAAAACAGAAATTATATCGGAATTAAATACAAAATACATAATGCCGCCTTACGTGCAAGAATAGAGACTCTTCTTACAGTCGGTGCTTTGAGCATTCCCTGTGAGACTAAATGAGTTTCCGAAACACCACTGCAGGTTCAATGTATTCTATGGACATACACATTGACGATGAAACACTGAAATTACATCGGAATTCAATACAAAAGACTCAATGCTGCCTTAAGTACAAGAGGAGTGAGACTTCTTTGAGTCTGTGCATTATCCTTTCCTGTGAGACCAGTATTAGTTTCCGATACACCACTGCAGGCACAATGTATCCCTTGGACCTTCACATTGACGACGAAACACAGAAATCGCATCGGAATTAAATTCAAAAGGCACAATGCCGCCTTAAGTACAACAATAGAGACCCTTCTTACAGTCGGTGCTATGAGCATTCCCTGTGAGACCAGTATTAGTTTCCGATACACCACTGCAGGTTAATTGTATTCCTTGGACCTTCAGATTGACGATGAAACACATATATCGCATTGGAATTAAATTCAAAAGGCACAATGCCGCGTTAAGTACAAGAATAGAGACCATTCTTACAGTCGGTGCATTGAGCATTCCCTGTGAGACCAGTATTAGTTTCCGATACACAACTGCAGGATCAATGGATTCCTTGGACCTTCACATTGACGACGAAACACAGATATCGCATCGGAATTAAATACAAAAGGTGCAATGCCGCCTTAAGTACAAGAATAGAGACTCTTCTTACAGTCGGTGCTTTGAGCATTCCCTGTGAGCCCAGTATTAGTTTCCGATACACCACTGCAGGTTCAATGTATTCCTTGCACCTTCACATTGACGATGAAACACAGAAATCGCATCGGAATTAAATACAAAAGGTGCAATGCCGCCTTAAGTACAAGAATAGAGACTCTTCTTACAGTCGGTGCTTTGAGCATTCCCTTTGAGACCAGTATTAGTTTCTGATACACCACTAAAGGTTCAATGTATTCCTTGGACCTTCACATTGACGATGAAACACAGAAATCGCATCGGAATTAAATACAAAAGGCTCAATGCCGTCTTAAGTACAAGAATAGAGACTCTTCTTACAGTCGGTGCTATGAGCATTCCCTGTGAGGCCAGTATTATTTTCCGATACACCACTGCAGGTTCAATGTATTCGTTGGACCTTCACATTGACGATGAAACACAGAAATCGCATTGGAATTAAATACAAAAGGCGCAATGCCGCCTTAAGTACAAGAATAGAGACCATTCATACAGTCGGTGCTTTGAGCATTCCCTGTGAGATCAGTATTACTTTCCGATCACCACTGCAGGTTCAATGTATTCCTTGGACCTTCTCATTGACGATGAAACACAGAAATCACATCGGAATTAAGTGCAAAAGGCACAATGCCGCATTATGTACAAGAATAGAGACTCTTCTTACGAACGGTGTTTTGAGCATTCCCTGTGAGACCAGTATTAGTTTCCGATTCACCACTGCAGGTACAATATATTCCTTGGACCTTCACATTGATGATGAAACACAGAAATCGCATCGGAAGGAAATACAAACGGCAAACTGCCGCGTAAGTACAAGAATAGAGAGTCGTCTTACAGTCTGTGTTTTGAGCATTCCCTGTGAGACCAGTATTGGTTCCCGATACACCACTGCAGGTTCAATGTATTCCTTGGACCTTCACATTGACGATGAAACACAGAAATCGCATCGGAATTAAATACAAAAGGCACATTGTCGCCCTAAGTACAAGAATGGAGACTCTCCTTACAGTCGGTGCTTTGAGCATTCCCTGTGAGACCAGTATTAGTTTCCAATACACCACTGCCGGTTCAATGTATTCCTTGGACCTTCACATTGACGATGAAACACAGAAATCGCATCGGAATTCATTACAAAAGGCACAATGCCGCCTTAAGTACAAGAATAGGGACTCTTCTTACGGTCGGTGCTTGGAGCATTCCCTGTGGGACCGGTATTAGTTTCCGATTCACCACTGCAGGTTCAATGTATTCCTCGGACCTTCACATTGACGCTGAAACACAGATATTACATCGGAATTAAATACAAAAGGCACAATGCCGCCTTAAGTACAACAATAGAGACTCATCTTACAGTCGGTGCTTTGAGCATTCCCTGTGAGACCAGTATTAGTTTCCAATACACCACTGCAGGGTCAATGTATTCCTTGGACATACACATTGCCGATGAAAAACAGAAATTATATCGGAATTAAATACAAAATACACAATGCCGCCTTACGTGCAAGAATAGAGACTCTTCTTACAGTCGGTGCTTTGAGCATTCCCTGTGAGACTAAATTAGTTTCCGATACACCACTGCAGGTTCAATGTATTCTATGGACATACACATTGACGATGAAACACTGAAATTACATCGGAATCAAATACAAAAGACTCAATGCTGTCTTAAGTACAAGAGGAGTGAGACTTCTTTGAGTCGGTGCATTATCCTTTCCTGTGAGACCAGTATTAGTTTCCGATACACCACTGCAGGCACAATGTATCCCTTGGACCTTCACATTGACGATGAAACACAGAAATCGCATCGGAATTAAATTCAATAGGCACAATGCCGCCTTAAGTACAACAATAGAGACCCTTCTTACAGTCGGTGCTATGAGCACTCCCTGTGAGACCAATATTAGTTTCCGATACACCACTGCAGGTTAATTGTATTCCTTGGACCTTCACATTGACGATGAAACACAGATATCGCATTGGAATTTAATTCAAAAGGCACAATGCCGCCTTAAGTACAAGAACAGAGACCATTCTTACTGTCGGTGCTTTGAGCGTTCCCTGTGAGACCAGTATTAGTTTCCGATACACCACTGCAGGTTCAATGTATTCCTTGGACCTTCACATTGACGATGAAACATAGAAATCGCATCGGAATTAAATACAAAAGGCGCAAAGCCGCCTTAAGTACAAGAATAGAGACTCTTCTTACAGTCGGTGCTTTGAGCATTCCCTGTGAGACCAGTATTAATTTCCGATACATCACTGCAGGTTCTATGAATTCCTAGGACCTTCACATTGACGATGAAACACAGAAATCGCATCGGAATGAAATACAAAAGGCAAACTGCCGCATAAGTACAAGAATAGAGACTCTTCTTACAGTCGGTGTTCTCAGCATTCCCTGTGAAACCAGTATTAGTTTCCGATACACCTCAGCAGGTTCAATGTACTCCTAGGACCATCACATTGACGATGAAACACAGACATCGCATCGGAATTAAATACAAAAGGCGCAATGCCGCCTTAAGTACAAGAATAGAGACTCTTCTTACAGTCGGTGCTTTGAGCATTCTCAGTGACACCAGAATTAGTTTCCGATACACAACTCCAGGTTCAATGTATTCCTTGGACATTCACATTGACGATGAAACACAGATATCGCATTGGAATTAAATTCAAAAGGCACAATGCCGCCTTAAGTACAAGAATAGAGACCATTCATACAGTCGGTGCTTTGAGCATTCCCTGTGAGACCAGTATTACTTTCCAATCACCACTGCAGGTTCAATGTATTCCTTGGACCTTCTCATTGACGATGAAACACAGAAAGCACATCGGAATTAAGTGCAAAAGGCACAATGCCGCATTATGTACAAGAATAGAGACTCTTCTTACGGTCGGTGCCTAGAGCATTCCCTGTGAGACCGTTATTAGTTTCCGATTCACCACTGCAGGTACAATATATTCCTTGGACCTTCACATTGATGATGAAACACAGAAATCGCATCGGAAGGAAATACAAACGGCAAACTGCCGCGTAAGTACAACAATAGAGAGTCGTCTTACAGTCTGTGTTTTGAGCATTCCCTGTGAGACCAGTATTAGTTCCCGATACACCACTGCAGGTTCAATGTATTCCTTGGACCTTCACATTGACGATGAAACACAGAAATCGCATCGGAATTAAATACAAAAGGCACATTGTCGCCCTATGTACAAGAATAGAGACTCTCCTTACAGTCGGTGCTTTGAGCATTCCCTGTGAGACCAGTATTAGTTTCCAATACACCACTGCCGGTTCAATGTAATCCTTGGACCTTCACATTGACGATGAAACACAGAAATCGCATCGGAATTAATTACAAAAGGCACAATGCCGCCTTAAGTACAAGAATAGAGACTCATCTTACAGTCGGTGCTTTGAGCATTCCCTGTGAGACCAGTATTAGTTTCCAATACACCACTGCAGGTTCAATGTATTCCTTGGACAGACACATTGCCGATGAAAAACAGAAATTATATCGGAGTTAAATACAAAATACACAATGCCGCCTTACGTGCAAGAATAGAGACTCTTCTTACAGTCGGTGCTTTGAGCATTCCCTATGAGACTAAATTAGTTTCCGATACAACACTGCAGGTTCAATGTATTCTATGGAAATACACATTGACGATGAAACACTGAAATTACATCGGAATTAAATACAAAAGACTCAATGCTGTCTTAAGTACAAGAGGAGTGAGACTTCTTTGAGTCTGTGCATCATCCTTTCCTGTGTGACCAGTATTAGTTTCCGATACACCACTGCAGGCACAATGTATCCCTAAGACCTTCACATTGACGATGAAACACAGAAATCGCATCGGAATTAAATTCAAAAGGCACAATGCCGCCTTAGGTAGAAGAATAGAGACCATTCATACAGTCGGTGCTTTGAGCATTCCCTGTAAGACCAGTATTACTTTCCGATCCCCACTGCAGGTTCAATGTATTCCTTGGACCTTCTCATTGACGATGAAACACAGAAATCACATCGGAAGTAAGTGCAAAAGGCACTATGCCGCATTATGTACAAGAATAGAGACTCTTCTTACGGTCGGTGCTATGAGCATTCCCTGTGAGACCATTATTAGTTTCCGATTCACCACTGCAGGTACAATATATTCCTTGGACCTTCACATTGATGATGAAACACAGAAATCGCATCGGAAGGAAATACAAACGGCAAACTGCCGCGTAAGTACAAGAATAGAGAGTCGTCTTACAGTCTGTGTTTTGAGCATTCCCTGTGAGACCAGTATTAGTTCCCGATACACCACTGCAGGTTCAATGTATTCCTTGGACCTTCACAATGACAATGAAAAACAGAAATCGCATCGGAATTAAATACAAAAGGCACAATGCCGTCTTAAGTACAAGAATAGAGACTCTTCCTACAGTCGGTGCCTTCAGCATTCCCTGTGAGACCAGTAGTAGTTTCCGATACACCTCAGCAAGTTCAATGTATTCCTAGGACCTTCACATTGACGATGAAACACAGAAATCGCATCGGAATAAAATACAAAAGGCGCAATGCCGCCTTAAGTACAAGAATAGAGTCTCTTCTTACAGTCGGTGCTTTGAGCATTCCCTGTGAGACCAGTGTTAGTTTCCGATACACCACTGCAGGCACAATCTATTCCTTGGACCTTCACATTGACGATGAAACACAGAAATCGCATCGGAATTAAATTCTAAAGGCACAATGTCGCCTTAAGTACAAGAATAGAGACCCTTCTTACAGTCGATGCTATGAGCATTCCCTGTGAGACCAGTATTAGTTTCCGAAACACCACTGCAGGTTAAATGCATCCCTTGGACCTTCACATTGACGATGAAACCCAGATATCGCATTGGAATTAAATTCAAAAGGCACAATGCCGCCTTAAGTACAAGAATAGAGACCATTCTTACAGTCGGTGCTTTGAGGATTCCCTGTGAGACCAGTATTAGTTTCCGATACACAACTGCAGGTTCAATGTATTCCTTGGACCTTCACATTGACGATGAAACACAGATATCGCATCGGAATTAAATACAAAGGGCACAATGGCGCATTAAGTACAAGAATAGAGACTCTTCTTACAGTTGGTGCTTTGAGCATTCCCTGTGAGACCAGTATTAGTTTCCGATACACCACTGCCGGTTCAATGTATTCCTTGCACCTTCACATTGACGATGAAACACAGAAATCGCATCGGAATTAAATACAAAAGGCGCAATGCCGCCTTAAGTACAAGAATAGAGACTCTTCTTACAGTCGGTGCTTTGAGCATTCCCTTTGAGACCAGTATTAGTGTCTGATACACCACTAAAGGTTCAATGTATTCCTTGGACCTTCACATTGACGATGAAACACAGATATCGCATCGGAATTAAATACAAAATGCTCAATGCCGTCTTAAGTACAAGAATAGAGACTCTTCTTACAGTCCGTGCTATGAACATTCCCTGTGAGACCAGTATTAGTTTCCGATACACCACTGCAGGTTGAATGTATTCCTTGGACCTTCACATTGACGATGAAACACAGAAATCGCATCGGAATTAAATACAAAAGGCGCAATGCCGCCTTAAATACAAGAATAGAGACTCTTCTTACTGTCGGTGCTTTGAGCATTCCCTGTGAGACCAGTATTAGTTTCCGATACACCACTGCATGTTCAATGTATTCCTTGGACCTTCACATTGACGATGAAACACATCAATCGCATCGGAATTAAATACAAAAGGCACAATGCCGTCTTAAGTACAAGAATAGAGACTCTTCCTACAGTCGGTGCTTTCAGCATTCCCTGTGAGACCAGTATTAGTTTCCGATACACCTCAGCAAGTTCAATGTATTCCTAGGACCTTCACATTGACGATGAAACACAGAAATCGCTTCGGAATAAAATACAAAAGGCGCAATGCCGCCTTAAGTACAAGAATAGAGTCTCTTCTTACAGTCGGTGCTTTGAGCATTCCCTGTGAGACCAGTGTTAGTTTCCGATACACCACTGCAGGCACAATCTATTCCTTGGACCTTCACATTGACGATGAAACACAGAAATCGCATCGGAATTAAATTCAAAAGGCACAATGCCGCCTTAAGTACAAGAATAGAGACCATTCTTACAGTCGGTGCTTTGAGGATTCCCTGTGAGACCAGTATTAGTTTCCGAAACACCACTGCAGGTTAAATGCATCCCTTGGACCTTCACATTGACGATGAAACCCAGATATCGCATTGGAATTAAATTCAAAAGGCACAATGCCGCCTTAAGTAAAAGAATAGAGACCATTCTTACAGTCGGTGCTTTGAGGATTCCCTGTGAGACCAGTATTAGTTTCCGATACACAACTGCAGGTTCAATGTATTCCTTGGACCTTCACATTGACGATGAAACACAGATATCGCATCGGAATTAAATACAAAGGGCACAATGGCGCATTAAGTACAAGAATAGAGACTCTTCTTACAGTTGGTGCTTTGAGCATTCCCTGTGAGACCAGTATTAGTTTCCGATACACCACTGCCGGTTCAATGTATTCCTTGCACCTTCACATTGACGATGAAACACAGAAATCGCATCGGAATTAAATACAAAAGGCGCAATGCCGCCTTAAGTACAAGAATAGAGACTCTTCTTACAGTCGGTGCTTTGAGCATTCCCTTTGAGACCAGTATTAGTGTCTGATACACCACTAAAGGTTCAATGTATTCCTTGGACCTTCACATTGACGATGAAACACAGATATCGCATCGGAATTAAATACAAAATGCTCAATGCCGTCTTAAGTACAAGAATAGAGACTCTTCTTACAGTCCGTGCTATGAACATTCCCTGTGAGACCAGTATTAGTTTCCGATACACCACTGCAGGTTGAATGTATTCCTTGGACCTTCACATTGACGATGAAACACAGAAATCGCATCGGAATTAAATACAAAAGGCGCAATGCCGCCTTAAATACAAGAATAGAGACTCTTCTTACTGTCGGTGCTTTGAGCATTCCCTGTGAGACCAGTATTAGTTTCCGATACACCACTGCATGTTCAATGTATTCCTTGGACCTTCACATTGACGATGAAACACATCAATCGCATCGGAATTAAATACAAAAGGCACAATGCCGTCTTAAGTACAAGAATAGAGACTCTTCCTACAGTCGGTGCTTTCAGCATTCCCTGTGAGACCAGTATTAGTTTCCGATACACCTCAGCAAGTTCAATGTATTCCTAGGACCTTCACATTGACGATGAAACACAGAAATCGCTTCGGAATAAAATACAAAAGGCGCAATGCCGCCTTAAGTACAAGAATAGAGTCTCTTCTTACAGTCGGTGCTTTGAGCATTCCCTGTGAGACCAGTGTTAGTTTCCGATACACCACTGCAGGCACAATCTATTCCTTGGACCTTCACATTGACGATGAAACACAGAAATCGCATCGGAATTAAATTCAAAAGGCACAATGCCGCCTTAAGTACAAGAATAGAGACCATTCTTACAGTCGGTGCTTTGAGGATTCCCTGTGAGACCAGTATTAGTTTCCGAAACACCACTGCAGGTTAAATGCATCCCTTGGACCTTCACATTGACGATGAAACCCAGATATCGCATTGGAATTAAATTCAAAAGGCACAATGCCGCCTTAAGTAAAAGAATAGAGACCATTCTTACAGTCGGTGCTTTGAGGATTCCCTGTGAGACCAGTATTAGTTTCCGATACACAACTGCAGGTTCAATGTATTCCTTGGACCTTCACATTGACGATGAAACACAGATATCGCATCGGAATGAAATACAAAGGGCACAATGGCGCATTAAGTACAAGAATAGAGACTCTTCTTACAGTCGGTGCTTTGAGCATTCCCTGTGAGACCAGTATTAGTTTCCGATACACCATTGCAGGTTCAATGTATTTCTTGGACCTTCACATTGCCGTTGAAACACAGAAATCGCATCGGAATTAAATACAAAAGGCTCAATGCCGCTTTAAGTACAAGAATAGAGACTCTTCTTACAGTCGGTGATTTGAGCATTCCCTGTGAGACCAGTATTAGTTTCTGATACACCATTGCAGGGTCAATGTATTCCTTGGACCTTCACATTGACGATGAAACACAGAAATCGCATCGGAATTAATTACAAAAGGCACAATGCCGTCATAAGTACACGAATAGAGACTCTTCTTACAGTCGGTGCTTTGAGCATTCCCTGTGAGACCAGTATTAGTTTCCGATACACCACTGCAGGTTCAATGTATTCCTTGGACCTTCACATTGACCATGAAACACAGAAATCGCATCGGAATTAAATACAAATGGTGCATTGCCGCCTTAAGTACAAGAATAGAGACTCTTCTTACAGTCGGTGCTTTGAGCATTCCCTGTGAGACCAGTATTAGTTTCCGATACACCACTGCTGGTTCAATGTATTCCTTGCACCTTCACATTGATGATGAAACACAGAAATCGCATCGGAATTAAATACAAAAGGCGCAATGCCGCCTTAAGTACAAGTATAGAGACTCTTCTTACAGTCGGTGCTTTGAGCATTCCCTTTGAGACCAGTATTAGTGTCTGATACACCACTAAAGGTTCAATGTATTCCTTGGACCTTCACATTGACGATGAAACACAGATATCGCATCGGAATTAAATTCAAAAGGCTCAATGCCGTCTTAAGTACAAGAATAGAGACTCTTCTTACAGTCCGTGCTATGAACATTCCCTGTGAGCCCAGTATTAGTTTCCGATACACCACTGCAGGTTGAATGTATTCCTTGGACCTTCACATTGACGATGAAACACAGAAATCGCATCGGAATTAAATACAAAAGGCGCAATGCCGCCTTAAATACAAGAATAGAGACTCGTCTTACTGTCGGTGCTTTGAGCATTCCCTGTGAGACCAGTATTAGTTTCCGATACACCACTGCATGTTCAATGTATTCCTTGGTCCTTCACATTGACGATGAAACACAGAAATAGCATCGGAATTAAATACAAAAGGCACAATGCCGTCTTAAGTACAAGAATAGAGACTCTTCCTACAGTCGGTGCTTTCAGCATTCCCTGTGAGACCAGTATTAGTTTCCGATACACCTCAGCAGGTTCAATGTATTCCTAGGACCTTCACACTGACGATGAAACACAGGAATCGCTTCGGAATTAAATACAAAGGGCGCAATGTCGCCTTAAGTACAAGAATAGAGACTCTTCTTACAGTCGGTGCTTTGAGCATTCCCTGTGAGACCAGTATTAGTTTCAGATACACCACTCCAGATTCAATGTATTCCTTGGACATTCACATTGACGATGAAACACAGAAATCGCATCGGACTGAAATACAAAAGGCAAACTGCCGCGTAAGTACAAGAATTGAGACTCTTCTTACAGTCAGTGCTTTCAGCTTTCCCTGTGAGACCAGTGTTAGTTTCCGAAATACCTCAGCAGGTTCAATGTATTCCTAGGACCTTCACATTGACGATGAAACACAGAAATCGCATCGGAAGTAAATTTAAAAAGCACAATGTCGCATTAAGTACAATAATAGAGACTCTTCTTACAGTCGGTGATTTGAGCATTCCCTGTGAGACCAGAATTAGTTTCCGATACACCACTCCAGGTTCAACGTATTCCTTGGACCTTCACATTGACGATGAAACACATAAATCGCATCGGAATGAAATACATAAGGCAAACTGCCGCGTAAGTACAAGGATAGAGACTCTTCTTACAGTCGGTGTTCTCAGCATTCCCTGTGAGACCAGTATAAGTTTCCGATACACCTCAGCAGGTTCGATGTAATCCTAGGACCTTCACATTGATGATGAAACTCAGAAATCGCATCGGAATTAAATACAAAAGGCACAATGTCGCCTTAAGCACAAGAATAGTGACTCTTCTTACAGTCGGTGCTTTGAGCATTCCCTGTGAGACCAGTATTAATTTCTGATACACCACTGCAGGTTCTATGTATTCCTTGGAACTTCACATTGACGATGAAACACAGAAATCGCATCGGAACTAAATACAAAAGGCAAACTGCCGCATAAGTACAAGAATAGAGACTCTTCTTACAGTTGGTGCTCTCAGCATTCCCTGTGAAACCAGTATTAGTTTCCGATACACCTCAGCAGGTTCAATGTACTCCTAGGACCATCACATTGACCCTGAAACACAGAAATCGCATCGGAATTAAATACAAAAGGCGCAATGCCGCCTTAAGTACAAGAATAGAGACTCTTCTTACAGTCGGTGCTTTGAGCATTCTCAGTGACACCAGAATTAGTTTCCGATACACCACTCCAGGTTCAATGTATTCCTTGGACATTCACATTGACGATGAAACACAGATATCGCATTGGAATTAAATTCAAAAGGCACAATGCCGCCTTAAGTACAAGAATAGAGACCATTCATACAGTCGGTGCTTTGAGCATTCCCTGTGAGACCAGTATTACTTTCCGATCACCACTGAAGGTTCAATGTATTCCTTGGACCTTCTCATTGACGATGAAACACAGAAATCACATCGGAATTAAGTGCAAAAGGCACAATGCCGCATTATGTACAAGAATAGAGCGTCTTCTTACGGTCGGTGCTTTGAGCATTCCCTGTGAGACCAGTATTAGTTTCCGATTCACCACTGCAGGTACAATATATTCCTTGGACCTTCACATTGATGATGAAACACAGATATCGCATCGGAAGGAAATACAAACGGCAAACTGCCGCGTAAGTACAAGAATAGAGACTCTCCTTACCGTCGGTGCTTTGAGCATTCCCTGTGAGACCAGTATTATTTTCCAATACACCACTGCCGGTTCAATGTATTCCTTGGACCTTCACATTGACGATGAAACACAGAAATCGCATCGGAATCAATTACAAAAGGCACAATGCCGCCTTAAGTACAAGAATAGGGACTCTTCTTACGGTCGGTGCTTTGAGCATTCCCTGTGAGACCGGTATTAGTTTCCGATACACCACTGCAGGTTCAATGTATTCCTCGGACCTTCACATTGACGCTGAAACACAGATATTACATGGGAATTAAATACAAAAGGCACAATGCCGCCTTAAGTTCAAGAATAGAGACCATTCTTACAGTCGGTGCTTTGAGCATTCCCTGTGAGACCAGTATCAGTTTCCGATACACAACTGCAGGTTCAATGTATTCCTTGGACCTTCACATTGACGACGAAACACAGAAATCGCATCGGAATTAAATACAAAAGGTGCAATGCCGCCTGAAGTACAAGAATAGAGACTCTTCTTACAGTCGGTGCTTTGAGCATTCCCTGTGAGACCAGTATTAGTTTCCGATACACCACTGCAGGTTCAATGTATTCCTTGCACCTTCACATTGACGATGAAACACAGAAATCGCATCGGAATTAAATACAAAAGGCGCAATGCCGTCTTAAGTACAAGAATAGAGACTCTTCTTACAGTCGGTGCTTTGAGCATTCCCTTTGAGACCAGTATTAGTTTCTGATACACCACTAAAGGTTCAATGTATTCCTTGGACCTTCACATTGACGATGAAACACAGAAATCGCATCGGAATTAAATACAAAAGGCTCAATGCCGTCTTAAGTACAAGAATAGAGACTCTTCTTACAGTCGGTGCTATGAGCATTCCCTGTGAGGCCAGTATTAGTTTCCGATACACCACTGCAGGTTCAATGTATTCCTTGGACCTTCACATTGACGATGAAACACAGAAATCGCATCGGAATTAAATACAAAAGGCGCAATGCCGCCTTAAGTACAAGAATAGAGACTCTTCTTACAGTCGGTGCTTTGAGCATTCCCTGTGAGACCAGTATTAATTTCCGATACACCACTGCAGGTTCTATGTATTCCTTGGCCCTTCACATTGACGATGAAACACAGAAATCGCATCGGAATGAAATACAAAAGGCAAACTGCCGCATAAGTACAAGAATAGAGACTCTTCTTACAGTCGGTGCTCTCAGCATTCCCTGTGAAACCAGTATTAGTTTCCGATACACCTCAGCAGGTTCAATGTACTCCTAGGACCATCACATTGACGATGAAACACAGAAATCGCATCGGAATTAAATACAAAAGGCGCAATGCCGCCTTAAGTACAAGGATAGAGACTCTTCTTACAGTCGGTGCTTTGAGCATTCTCAGTGACACCAGAATTAGTTTCCGATACACCACTCCAGGTTCAATGTATTCCTTGGACATTCACATTGACGATGAAACACAGATATCGCATTGGAATTAAATTCAAAAGGCACAATGCCGCCTTAAGTACAAGAATAGAGACCATTCATACAATCGGTGCTTTGAGCATTCCCTGTGAGACCAGTATTACTTTCCGATCACCACTGCAGGTTCAATGTATTCCTTGGACCTTCTCATTGACGATGAAACACAGAAATCACATCGGAATTAAGTGCAAAAGGCACAATGCCGCATTATGTACAAGAATAGAGACTCTTCTTACGGTCGGTGCTTTGAGCATTCCCTGTGAGACCAGTATTAGTTTCCGATTCACCACTGCAGGTACAATATATTCCTTGGACCTTCACATTGATAATGAAAAACAGAAATCGCATCGGAAGGAAATACAAACGGCAAACTGCCGCGTAAGTACAAGAATAGAGAGTCGTCTTACAGTCTGTGTTTTGAGCATTCCCTGTGAGACCAGTATTGGTTCCCGATACACCACTGCAGGTTCAATGTATTCCTTGGACCTTCACATTGACGATGAAACACAGAAATCGCATCGGAATTAAATACAAAAGGCACTTTGTCGCCCTAAGTACAAGAATAGAGACTCTCCTTACAGTCGGTGCTTCGAGCATTCCCAGTGAGACCAGTATTAGTTTCCAATACACCACTGCCGGTTCAATGTATTCCTTGGACCTTCACATTGACGATGAAACACAGAAATCGCATCGGAATTAAATACAAAAGGCACAATGCCACCTTAAGTACAAGAATAGGGACTCTTCTTACGGTCGGTGCTTTGAGCATTCCCTGTGGGACCGGTATTAGTTTCCGATACACCACTGCAGGTTCAATGTATTCCTCGGACCTTCACATTGACGCTGAAACAAAGATATTAGATCGGAATTAAATACAAAAGGCACAGTGCCGCCTTAAGTACAAGAATAGAGACTCTTCTTACAGTCGGTGCTTTAAGCATTCCCTGTGAGACCAGTATTAATTTTCGATACACCACTGCAGGTTCTATGTATTCCTTGGACCTTCACATTGACGATGAAACACAGAAATCGCATCGGAATGAAATACAAAAGGCAAACTGCCGCATAAGTACAAGAATAGAGACTCTTCTTACAGTCGGTGCTCTCAGCATTCCCTGTGAATCCAGTATTAGTTTCCGATACACCTCATCAGGTTCAATGTACTCCTAGGACCATCACATTGACGATGAAACACAGAAATCGCATCGGAATTAAATACAAAAGGCGCAATGCCGCCTTAAGTACAAGGATAGAGACTCTTCTTACAGTCGGTGCTTTGAGCATTCCCTGTGAGACCAGTATTAGTTTCCGATTCACCACTGCAGGTACAATATATTCCTTGGACCTTCACATTGATAATGAAAAACAGAAATCGCATCGGAAGGAAGTACAAACGGCAAACTGCCGCGTAAGTACAAGAATAGGGACTCTTCTTACGGTCGGTGCTTTGAACATTCCCTGTGGGACCGGTATTAGTTTCCGATACACCACTGCAGGTTCAATGTATTCCTCGGACCTTCACATTGACGCTGAAACACAGATATTACATCGGAATTAAATACAAAAGGCACAATGCCGCCTTAAGTACAAGAATAGAGACTCATCTTACAGTCGGTGCTTTGAGCATTCCCTGTGAGACCAGTATTAGTTTCCAATACACCACTGCAGGTTCAATGTATTCCTTGGACATAAACATTGCCGATGAAAAACAGAAATTATATCGCAATTAAATACAAAATACACAATGCCGCCTTACGTGCAAGAATAGAGACTCTTATTACAGTCGGTGCTTTGAGCATTCCCTGTGAGACTAAATTAGTTTCCGATACACCACTGCAGGTTCAATGTATTCTATGGACATACTCATTGACGATGAAACACTGAAATTACATCGGAATTAAATACAAAAGACTCAATGCTGTCTTAAGTAAAAGAGGAGTGAGAGTTCTTTGAGTCTGTGCATTATCCTTTCCTGTGAGACCAGTATTAGTTTCCGATACACCACTGCAGGCACAATGTATCCCTTGGACCTTCACATTGACGATGAAACACAGCAATCGCATCGGAATTAAATTCAAAAGGCACAATGCCGCCTTAAGGACAACAATAGAGACCCTTCTTACAGTCGGTGCTATGAGCATTCCCTGTGAGACCAATATTAGTTTCCGATACACCACTGCAGGTTAATTGTATTCCTTGGACCTTCAGATTGACGATGAAACACAGATATCGCAATGGAATTTAATTCAAAAGGCACAATGCCGCCTTAAGTACAAGAATAGAGACCATTCTTACAGTCGGTGCTTTGAGCATTCCCTGCGAGACCAGTATTAGTTTCCGATACACCACTGCAGGTTCAATGTATTCCTTGGACCTTCACATTGACGATGAAACACCGAAATCGCATCGGAATTAAATACAAAAGGCGCAATGCCGCCTTAAGTACAAGAATAGAGACTCTTCTTACAGTCGGTGCTTTGAGCATTCCCTGTGAGACCAGTATTAATTTCCGATACACCACTGCAGGTTCTATGTATTCCTTGGACCTTCACATTGAAGATGAAACACAGAAATCGCATCGGAATGAAATACAAAACGCAAACTGCCGCATAAGTACAAGAATAGAGACTCTTCTTACAGTCGGTGCTCTCAGCATTCCCTGTGAAACCAGTATTAGTTTCCGATACACCTCAACAGGTTCAATGTACTCCTAGGACCATCACATTGACGATGAAACACAGAAATCGCATCGGAATTAAATACAAAAGGCGCAATGCCGCCTTAAGTACAAGAATAGAGACTCTTCTTACAGTCGGTGCTTTGAGCATTCTCAGTGACACCAGAATTAGTTTCCGATACACCACTCCAGGTTCAATGTATTTCTTGGACATTCACATTGACGATGAAACACAGATATCGCATTGGAATTAAATTCAAAAGGCACAATGCCGCCTTAAGTACAAGAATAGAGACCATTCATACAGTCGGTGCTTTGAGCATTCCCTGTGAGACCAGTATTACTTTCCGATCACCACTGCAGGTTCAATGTATTCCTTGGACCTTCTCATTGACGATGAAACACAGAAATCACATCGGAATTAAGTGCAAAAGGCACAATGCCGCATTATGTACAAGAATAGAGACTCTTCTTACGGTCGGTGCTTTGAGCATTCCCTGTGAGACCAGTATTAGTTTCCGATTCACCACTGCAGGTACAATATATTCCTTGGACCTTCACATTGATGATGAAACACAGAAATCGCATCGGAAGGAAATACAAACGGCAAACTGCCGCGTAAGTACAAGAATAGAGAGTCGTCTTACAGTCTGTGTTTTGAGCATTCCCTGTGAGACCAGTATTAGTTCCCGATACAGCACTGCAGGTTCAATGTATTCCTTGGACCTTCACATTGACGATGAAACACAGAAATCGCATCGGAATTAAATACAAAAGGCACATTCTCGCCCTAAGTACAAGAATAGAGACTCTCCTTACAGTCGATGCTTTGAGCATTCCCTGTGAGACCAGTATTAGTTTCCAATACACCACTGCCGGTTCAATGTATTCCTTGGACCTTCACATTGACGATGAAACACAGAAATCGCATCGGAATTAATTACAAAAGGCACAATGCCGCCTTAAGTACAAGAATAGGGGACTCTTCTTACGGTCGGTGCTTTGAGCATTCCCTGTGAGACCAGTATTAGTTTCCAATACACCACTGCCGGTTCAATGTATTCCTTGGACCTTCACATTGACGATGAAACACAGAAATCGCATCGGAATTAATTACAAAAGGCACAATGCCGTCATAAGTACACGAATAGAGACTCTACTTACAGTCGGTGCTTTGAGCATTCCCTGTGAGACCAGTATTAGTTTCCGATACACCACTGCAGGTTCAGTGTATTCCTTGGACCTTCACATTGACCATGAAACACAGAAATCGCATCGGAATTAAATACAAATGGTGCATTGCCGCCTTAAGTACAAGAATAGAGACTCTTCTTACAGTCGGTGCTTTGAGCATTCCCTGTGAGACCAGTATTAGTTTCCGATACACCACTGCCGGTTCAATGTATTCCTTGCACCTTCACATTGACGATGAAACACAGAAATCGCATCGGAATTAAATACAAAAGGCGCAATGCCGCCTTAAGTACAAGAATAGAGACTCTTCTTACAGTCGGTGCTTTGAGCATTCCCTTTGAGACCAGTATTAGTGTCTGATACACCACTAAAGGTTCAATGTATTCCTTGGACCTTCACATTGACGATGAAACACAGATATCGCATCGGAATTAAATACAAAATGCTCAATGCCGTCTTAAGTACAAGAATAGAGACTCTTCTTACAGTCCGTGCTATGAACATTCCCTGTGAGACCAGTATTAGTTTCCGATACACCACTGCAGGTTGAATGTATTCCTTGGACCTTCACATTGACGATGAAACACAGAAATCGCATCGGAATTAAATACAAAAGGCGCAATGCCGCCTTAAATACAAGAATAGAGACTCTTCTTACTGTCGGTGCTTTGAGCATTCCCTGTGAGACCAGTATTAGTTTCCGATACACCACTGCATGTTCAATGTATTCCTTGGACCTTCACATTGACGATGAAACACAGAAATCGCATCGGAATTAAATACAAAAGGCACAATGCCGTCTTAAGTACAAGAATAGAGACTCTTCCTACAGTCGGTGCTTTCAGCATTCCCTGTGAGACCAGTATTAGTTTCCGATACACCTCAGCAAGTTCAATGTATTCCTAGGACCTTCACATTGACGATGAAACACAGAAATCGCATCGGAATAAAATACAAAAGGCGCAATGCCGCCTTAAGTACAAGAATAGAGTCTCTTCTTACAGTCGGTGCTTTGAGCATTCCCTGTGAGACCAGTGTTAGTTTCCGATACACCATTGCAGGCACAATCTATTCCTTGGACCTTCACATTGACGATGAAACACAGAAATCGCATCGGAATTAAATTCAAAAGGCACAATGCCGCCTTAAGTACAAGAATAGAGACCATTCTTACAGTCGGTGCTTTGAGGATTCCCTGTGAGACCAGTATTAGTTTCCGAAACACCACTGCAGGTTAAATGCATCCCTTGGACCTTCACATTGACGATGAAACCCAGATATCGCATTGGAATTAAATTCAAAAGGCACAATGCCGCCTTAAGTAAAAGAATAGAGACCATTCTTACAGTCGGTGCTTTGAGGATTCCCTGTGAGACCAGTATTAGTTTCCGATACACAACTGCAGGTTCAATGTATTCCTTGGACCTTCACATTGACGATGAAACACAGATATCGCATCGGAATTAAATACAAAGGGCACAATGGCGCATTAAGTACAAGAATAGAGACTCTTCTTACAGTCGGTGCTTTGAGCATTCCCTGTGAGACCAGTATTAGTTTCCGATACACCATTGCAGGTTCAATGTATTTCTTGGACCTTCACATTGCCGTTGAAACACAGAAATCGCATCGGAATTAAATACAAAAGGCTCAATGCCGCTTTAAGTACAAGAATAGAGACTCTTCTTACAGTCGGTGATATGAGCATTCCCTGTGAGACCAGTATTAGTTTCTGATACACCATTGCAGGGTCAATGTATTCCTTGGACCTCCACATTGACGATGAAACACAGAAATCGCATCGGAATTAATTACAAAAGACACAATGCCGTCATAAGTACACGAATAGAGACTCTTCTTACAGTCGGTGCTTTGAGCATTCCCTGTGAGACCAGTATTAGTTTCCGATACACCACTGCAGGTTCAATGTATTCCTTGGACCTTCACATTGACCATGAAACACAGAAATCGCATCGGAATTAAATACAAATGGTGCATTGCCGCCTTAAGTACAAGAATAGAGACCCTTCTTACAGTCGGTGCTTTGAGCATTCCCTGTGAGACCAGTATTAGTTTCCGATACACCACTGCAGGTTCAATGTATTCCTTGCACCTTCACATTGATGATGAAAAACAGAAATCGCATCGGAATTAAATACAAAAGGCGCAATGCCGCCTTAAGTACAAGTATAGAGACTCTTCTTACAGTCGGTGCTTTGAGCATTCCCTTTGAGACCAGTATTAGTGTCTGATACACCACTAAAGGTTCAATGTATTCCTTGGACCTTCACATTGACGATGAAACACAGATATCGCATCGGAATTAAATTCAAAAGGCTCAATGCCGTCTTAAGTACAAGAATAGAGACTCTTCTTACAGTCCGTGCTATGAACATTCCCTGTGAGACCAGTATTAGTTTCCGATACACCACTGCAGGTTGAATGTATTCCTTGGACCTTCACATTGACGATGAAACACAGAAATCGCATCGGAATTAAATACAAAAGGCGCAATGCCGCCTTAAATACAAGAATAGAGACTCGTCTTACTGTCGGTGCTTTGAGCATTCCCTGTGAGACCAGTATTAGTTTCCGATACACCACTGCATGTTCAATGTATTCCTTGGTCCTTCACATTGACGATGAAACACAGAAATCGCATCGGAATTAAATACAAAAGGCACAATGCCGTCTTAAGTACAAGAATAGAGACTCTTCCTACAGTCGGTGCTTTCAGCATTCCCTGTGAGACCAGTATTAGTTTCCGATACACCTCAGCAGGTTAAATGTATTCCTAGGACCTTCACATTGACGATGAAACATAGAAATCGCATCGGAATTAAATACAAAAGGCACAATGTCGCCTTAAGTACAAGAATAGAGACTCTTCTTACAGTCGGTGCTTTGAGCATTCCCTGTGAGACCAGTATTAGTTTCCGATACACCACTCCCGGTTCTCTGTATTCCTTGCACATTCACATTGACGATGAAACACAAAAATCGCATCGGAATGAAATACAAAAGCCAAACTGCCGCGTAAGTACAAGAATAGAGACTCTTCTTACAGTCGGTGCTTTCAGCATTCCCTGTGAGACCAGAATTAGTTTCCGATACACCTCAGCAGGTTCAATGTATTCCTAGGACCTTCACACTGACGATGAAACACAGGAATCGCTTCGGAATTAAATACAAAGGGCGCAATGTCGCCTTAAGTACAAGAATAGAGACTCTTCTTACAGTCGGTGCTTTGAGCATTCCCTGTGAGACCAGTATTAGTTTCAGATACACCACTCCAGATTCAATGTATTCCTTGGACATTCACATTGACGATGAAACACAGAAATCGCATCGGACTGAAATACAAAAGGCAAACTGCCGCGTAAGTACAAGAATTGAGACTCTTCTTACAGTCAGTGCTTTCAGCTTTCCCTGTGAGACCAGTATTAGTTTCCGAAATACCTCAGCAGGTTCAATGTATTCCTAGGACCTTCACATTGACGATGAAACACAGAAATCGCATCGGAAGTAAATTTAAAAAGCACAATGTCGCATTAAGTACAATAATAGAGACTCTTCTTACAGTCGGTGATTTGAGCATTCCCTGTGAGACCAGAATTAGTTTCCGATACACCACTCCAGGTTCAACGTATTCCTTGGACCTTCACATTGACGATGAAACACATAAATCGCATCGGAATGAAATACATAAGGCAAACTGCCGCGTAAGTACAAGGATAGAGACTCTTCTTACAGTCGGTGTTCTCAGCATTCCCTGTGAGACCAGTATAAGTTTCCGATACACCTCAGCAGGTTCAATGTACTCCTAGCACCATCACATTGACGATGAAACACAGAAATCGCATCGGAATTAAATACAAAAGGCGCAATGCCGCCTTAAGTACAAGAATAGTGACTCTTCTTACGGTCGGTGCTTTGAGCATTCCCTGTGAGACCAGTATTAGTTTCCGATTCACCACTGCAGGTACAATATATTCCTTGGACCTTCACATTGATGATGAAACACAGATATCGCATCGGAAGGAAATACAAACGGCAAACTGCCGCGTAAGTACAAGAATTGAGACTCTCCTTACAGTCGGTGCTTTGAGCATTCCCTGTGAGACCAGTATTATTTTCCAATACACCACTGCCGGTTCAATGTATTCCTTGGACCTTCACATTGACGATGAAACACAGAAATCGCATCGGAATTAAATACAAAAGGCGCAATGCCGTCTTAAGTACAAGAATAGAGACTCTTCTTACAGTCGGTGCTTTGAGCATTCCCTTTGAGACCAGTATTAGTTTCTGATACACCACTAAAGGTTCAATGTATTCCTTGGACCTTCACATTGACGATGAAACACAGAAATCGCATCGGAATTAAATACAAAAGGCTCAATGCCTTCTTAAGTACAAGAATAGAGACTCTTCTTACAGTCGGTGCTATGAGCATTCCCTGTGAGGCCAGTATTAGTTTCCGATACACCACTGCAGGTTCAATGTATTCCTTGGACCTTCACATTGACGATGAAACACAGAAATCGCATCGGAATTAAACACAAAAGGCGCAATGCCGCCTTAAGTACAAGAATAGAGACTCTTCTTACAGTCGGTGCTTTGAGCATTCCCTGTGAGACCAGTATTAATTTCCGATACACCACTGCAGGTTCTATGTATTCCTTGGCCCTTCACATTGACGATGAAACACAGAAATCGCATCGGAATGAAATACAAAAGGCAAACTGCCGCATAAGTACAAGAATAGAGACTCTTCTTACAGTCGGTGCTCTCAGCATTCCCTGTGAAACCAGTATTAGTTTCCGATACACCTCAGCAGGTTCAATGTACTCCTAGGACCATCACATTGACGATGAAACACAGAAATCGCATCGGAATTAAATACAAAAGGCGCAATGCCGCCTTAAGTACAAGGATAGAGACTCTTCTTACAGTCGGTGCTTTGAGCATTCTCAGTGACACCAGAATTAGTTTCCGATACACCACTCCAGGTTCAATGTATTCCTTGGACATTCACATTGACGATGAAACACAGATATCGCATTGGAATTAAATTCAAAAGGCACAATGCCGCCTTAAGTACAAGAATAGAGACCATTCATACAATCGGTGCTTTGAGCATTCCCTGTGAGACCAGTATTACTTTCCGATCACCACTGCAGGTTCAATGTATTCCTTGGACCTTCTCATTGACGATGAAACACAGAAATCACATCGGAATTAAGTGCAAAAGGCACAATGCCGCATTATGTACAAGAATAGAGACTCTTCTTACGGTCGGTGCTTTGAGCATTCCCTGTGAGACCAGTATTAGTTTCCGATTCACCACTGCAGGTACAATATATTCCTTGGACCTTCACATTGATAATGAAAAACAGAAATCGCATCGGAAGGAAATACAAACGGCAAACTGCCGCGTAAGTACAAGAATAGAGAGTCGTCTTACAGTCTGTGTTTTGAGCATTCCCTGTGAGACCAGTATTGGTTCCCGATACACCACTGCAGGTTCAATGTATTCCTTGGACCTTCACATTGACGATGAAACACAGAAATCGCATCGGAATTAAATACAAAAGGCACATTGTCGCCCTAAGTACAAGAATAGAGACTCTCCTTACAGTCGGTGCTTTGAGCATTCCCAGTGAGACCAGTATTAGTTTCCAATACACCACTGCCGGTTCAATGTATTCCTTGGACCTTCACATTGACGATGAAACACAGAAATCGCATCGGAATTAATTACAAAAGGCACAATGCCACCTTAAGTACAAGAATAGGGACTCTTCTTACGGTCGGTGCTTTGAGCATTCCCTGTGGGACCGGTATTAGTTTCCGATACACCACTGCAGGTTCAATGTATTCCTCGGACCTTCACATTGACGCTGAAACAAAGATATTAGATCGGAATTAAATACAAAAGGCACAGTGCCGCCTTAAGTACAAGAATAGAGACTCTTCTTACAGTCGGTGCTTTGAGCATTCCCTGTGAGACCAGTATTAATTTCCGATACACCACTGCAGGTTCTATGTATTCCTTGGACCTTCACATTGACGATGAAACACAGAAATCGCATCGGAATGAAATACAAAAGGCAAACTGCCGCATAAGTACAAGAATAGAGACTCTTCTTACAGTCGGTGCTCTCAGCATTCCCTGTGAATCCAGTATTAGTTTCCGATACACCTCAGCAGGTTCAATGTACTCCTAGGACCATCACATTGACGATGGAACACAGAAATCGCATCGGAATTAAATACAAAAGGCGCAATGCCGCCTTAAGTACAAGGATAGAGACTCTTCTTACAGTCGGTGCTTTGAGCATTCCCTGTGAGACCAGTATTAGTTTCCGATTCACCACTGCAGGTACAATATATTCCTTGGACCTTCACATTGATAATGAAAAACAGAAATCGCATCGGAAGGAAGTACAAACGGCAAACTGCCGCGTAAGTACAAGAATAGGGACTCTTCTTACGGTCGGTGCTTTGAACATTCCCTGTGGGACCGGTATTAGTTTCCGATACACCACTGCAGGTTCAATGTATTCCTCGGACCTTCACATTGACGCTGAAACACAGATATTACATCGGAATTAAATACAAAAGGCACAATGCCGCCTTAAGTACAAGAATAGAGACTCATCTTACAGTCGGTGCTTTGAGCATTCCCTGTGAGACCAGTATTAGTTTCCAATACACCACTGCAGGTTCAATGTATTCCTTGGACATAAACATTGCCGATGAAAAACAGAAATTATATCGCAATTAAATACAAAATACACAATGCCGCCTTACGTGCAAGAATAGAGACTCTTCTTACAGTCGGTGCTTTGAGCATTCCCTGTGAGACTAAATTAGTTTCCGATACACCACTGCAGGTTCAATGTATTCTATGGACATACTCATTGACGATGAAACACTGAAATTACATCGGAATTAAATACAAAAGACTCAATGCTGTCTTAAGTAAAAGAGGAGTGAGAGTTCTTTGAGTCTGTGCATTATCCTTTCCTGTGAGACCAGTATTAGTTTCCGATACACCACTGCAGGCACAATGTATCCCTTGGACCTTCACATTGACGATGAAACACAGAAATCGCATCGGAATTAAATTCAAAAGGCACAATGCCGCCTTAAGTACAACAATAGAGACCCTTCTTACAGTCGGTGCTATGAGCATTCCCTGTGAGACCAATATTAGTTTCCGATACACCACTGCAGGTTAATTGTATTCCTTGGACCTTCAGATTGACGATGAAACACAGATATCGCATTGGAATTTAATTCAAAAGGCACAATGCCGCCTTAAGTACAAGAATAGAGACCATTCTTACAGTCGGTGCTTTGAGCATTCCCTGCGAGACCAGTATTAGTTTCCGATACACCACTGCAGGTTCAATGTATTCCTTGGACCTTCACATTGACGATGAAACACCGAAATCGCATCGGAATTAAATACAAAAGGCGCAATGCCGCCTTAAGTACAAGAATAGAGACTCTTCTTACAGTCGGTGCTTTGAGCATTCCCTGTGAGACCAGTATTAATTTCCGATACACCACTGCAGGTTCTATGTATTCCTTGGACCTTCACATTGACGATGAAACACAGAAATCGCATCGGAATGAAATACAAAACGCAAACTGCCGCATAAGTACAAGAATAGAGACTCTTCTTACAGTCGGTGCTCTCAGCATTCCCTGTGAAACCAGTATTAGTTTCCGATACACCTCAGCAGGTTCAATGTACTCCTAGGACCATCACATTGACGATGAAACACAGAAATCGCATCGGAATTAGATACAAAAGGCGCAATGCCGCCTTAAGTACAAGAATAGAGACTCTTCTTGCAGTCGGTGCTTTGAGCATTCTCAGTGACACCAGAATTAGTTTCCGATACACCACTCCAGGTTCAATGTATTTCTTGGACAATCACATTGACGATGAAACACAGATATCGCATTGGAATTAAATTCAAAAGGCACAATGCCGCCTTAAGTACAAGAATAGAGACCATTCATACAGTCGGTGCTTTGAGCATTCCCTGTGAGACCAGTATTACTTTCCGATCACCACTGCAGGTTCAATGTATTCCTTGGACCTTCTCATTGACGATGAAACACAGAAATCACATCGGAATTAAGTGCAAAAGGCACAATGCCGCATTATGTACAAGAATAGAGACTCTTCTTACGGTCGGTGCTTTGAGCATTCCCTGTGAGACCAGTATTAGTTTCCGATTCACCACTGCAGGTACAATATATTCCTTAGACCTTCACATTGATGATGAAACACAGAAATCGCATCGGAAGGAAATACAAACGGCAAACTGCCGCGTAAGTACAAGAATAGAGAGTCGTCTTACAGTCTGTGTTTTGAGCATTCCCTGTGAGACCAGTATTAGTTCCCGATACAGCACTGCAGGTTCAATGTATTCCTTGGACCTTCACATTGACGATGAAACACAGAAATCGCATCGGAATTAAATACAAAAGGCACATTCTCGCCCTAAGTACAAGAATAGAGACTCTCCTTACAGTCGGTGCTTTGAGCATTCCCTGTGAGACCAGTATTAGTTTCCAATACACCACTGCAGGTTCAATGTATTCCTCGGACCTTCACATTGACGCTGAAACACAGATATTACATCGGAATTAAATACAAAAGGCACAATGCCGCCTTAAGTACAAGAATAGAGACTCATCTTACAGTCGGTGCTTTGAGCATTCCCTGTGAGACCAGTATTAGTTTCCAATACACCACTGCAAGTTCAGTGTATTCCTTGGACATACACATTGCCGATGAAAAACAGAAATTATATCGGAATTAAATACAAAATACATAATGCCGCCTTACGTGCAAGAATAGAGACTCTTCTTACAGTCGGTGCTTTGAGCATTCCCTGTGAGACTAAATTAGTTTCCGATACACCACTGCAGGTTCAATGTATTCTATGGACATACACATTGACGATGAAACACTGAAATTACATCGGAATTAAATACAAAAGACTCAATGCTGTCTTAAGTACAAGAGGAGTGAGACTTCTTTGAGTCTGTGCATTATCCTTTCCTGTGAGACCAGTATTAGTTTCCGATACACCACTGCAGGCACAATGTATCCCTTGGACCTTCACATTGACGATGAAACACAGAAATCGCATCGGAATTAAATTCAAAAGGCACAATGCCGCCTTAAGTACAACAATAGAGACCCTTCTTACAGTCGGTGCTATGAGCATTCCCTGTGAGACCAATATTAGTTTCCGATACACAACTGCAGGTTAATTGTATTCCTTGGACCTTCAGCTTGACGATGAAACACATATATCGCATTGGAATTAAATTCATAAGGCACAATGCCGCCTTAAGTACAAGAATAGAGACCATTCTTACAGTCGGTGCATTGAGCATTCCCTGTGAGACCAGTATTAGTTTCCGATACACAACTGCAGGTTCAATGTATTCCTTGGACCTTCACATTGACGACGAAACACAGAAATCGCATCGGAATTAAATACAAAAGGTGCAATGCCGCCTTAAGTACAAGAATAGAGACTCTTCTTACAGTCGGTGCTTTGAGCATTCCCTGTGAGACCAGTATTAGTTTCCGATACACCACTGCAGGTTCAATGTATTCCTTGCACCTTCACATTGACGATGAAACACAGAACTCGCATCGGAATTAAATACAAAAGGCGCAATGCCGCCTTAAGTACAAGAATAGAGACTCTTCTTACAGTCGGTGCTTTGAGCATTCCCTTTGAGACCAGTATTAGTTTCTGATACACCACTAAAAGTTCAATGTATTCCTTGGACCTTCACATTGACGATGAAACACAGAAATCGCATCGGAATTAAATACAAAAGGCTCAATGCCGTCTTAAGGACAAGAATAGAGACTCTTCTTACAGTCGGTGCTATGAGCATTCCCTGTGAGGCCAGTATTATTTTCCGATACACCACTGCAGGTTCAATGTATTCGTTCGACCTTCACATTGACGATGAAACACAGATATCGCATCGGAATTAAATACAAAAGGCGCAATGCCGCCTTAAGTACAAGAATAGAGACTCTTCTTACAGTCGGTGCTTTGAGCATTCTCAGTGACACCAGAATTAGTTTCCGATACACCACTCCAGGTTCAATGTATTCCTTGGACATTCACATTGACGATGAAACACAGATATCGCATTGGAATTAAATTCAAAAGGCACAATGCCGCCTTAAGTACAAGAATAGAGACCATTCATACAGTCGGTGCTTTGAGCATTCCCTGTGAGACCAGTATTACATTCCGATCACCACTGCAGGTTCAATGTATTCCTTGGACCTTCACATTGATGATGAAACACAGAAATCGCATCGGAAGGAAATACAAACGGCAAACTGCCGCGTAAGTACAAGAATAGAGAGTCGTCTTACAGTCTGTGTTTTGAGCATTCCCTGTGAGACCAGTATTGGTTCCCGATACACCACTGTAGGTTCAATGTATTCCTTGGACCTTCACATTGACGATGAAACACAGAAATCGCATCGGAATTAAATACAAAAGGCACATTGTCGCCCTAAGTACAAGAATAGAGACTCTCCTTACAGTCGGTGCTTTGAGCATTCCCTGTGAGACCAGTATTAGTTTCCAATACACCACTGCCGGTTCAATGTATTCCTTGGACCTTCACATTGACGATGAAACACAGAAATCGCATCGGAATTAATTACAAAAGGCACAATGCCACCTTAAGTACAAGAATAGGGACTCTTCTTACGGTCGGTGCTTGGAGCATTCCCTGTGGGACCGGTATTAGTTTCCGATACACCACTGCAGGTTCAATGTATTCCTCGGACCTTCACATTGACGCTGAAACACAGATATTACATCGGAATTAAATACAAAAGGCACAATGCCGCCTTAAGTACAAGAATAGAGACTCATCTTACAGTCGGTGCTTTGAGCATTCCCTGTGAGACCAGTATTAGTTTCCAATACACCACTGCAGGTTCAATGTATTCCTTGGACGTACACATTGCCGATGAAAAACAGAAATTATATCGGAATTAAATACAAAATACACAATGCCGCCTTACGTGCAAGAATAGAGACTCTTCTTACAGTCGGTGCTTTGAGCATTCCCTGTGAGACTAAATTAGTTTCCGATACACCACTGCAGGTTCAATGTATTCTATGGACATACACATTGACGATGAAACACTGAAATTACATCGGAATCAAATACAAAAGACTCAATGCTGTCTGAAGTACAAGAGGAGTGAGGCTTCTTTGAGTCGGTGCATTATCCTTTCCTGTGAGACCAGTATTAGTTTCCGATACACCACTGCAGGCACAATGTATCCCTTGGACCTTCACATTGACGATGAAACACAGAAATCGCATCGGAATTAAATTCAAAAGGCACAATGCCGCCTTAAGTACAACAATAGAGACTCTTCTTACAGTCGGTGCTTTGAGCATTCCCTGTGAGACCAGTATTAATTTCCGATACATCACTGCAGGTTCTTTGTATTCCTTGGACCTTCACATTGACGATGAAACACAGAAAATGCATCGGAATGAAATACAAAAGGCAAACTGCCGCATAAGTACAAGAATAGAGACTCTTCTTACGGTCGGTGTTCTCAGCATTCCCTGTGAAACCAGTATTAGTTTCCGATACACCTCAGCAGGTTCAATGTACTCCTAGGACCATCACATTGACGATGAAACACAGACATCGCATCGGAATTAAATTCAAAAGGCACAATGCCGCCTTAAGTACAACAATAGAGACTCTTCTTACAGTCGGTGCTTTGAGCATTCCCTGTGAGACCAGTATTAATTTCCGATACATCACTGCAGGTTCTTTGCATTCCTTGGACATTCACAATGACGATGAAACACAGATATCGCATTGGAATTAAATTCAAAAGGCACAATGCCGCCTTAAGTACAAGAATAGAGACCATTCATACAGTCGGTGCTTTGAGCATTCCCTGTGAGACCAGTATTACTTTCCGATCACCACTGCAGGTTCAATGTATTCCTTGGACCTTCTCATTGACGATGAAACACAGAAAGCACATCGGAATTAGGTGCAAAAGGCACAATGCCGCATTATGTACAAGAATAGAGACTCTTCTTACGGTCGGTGCCTTGAGCATTCCCTGTGAGACCATTATTAGTTTCCGATTCACCACTGCAGGTACAATTTATTCCTTGGACCTTCACATTGATGATGAAACACAGAAATCGCATCGGAAGGAAATACAAACGGCAAACTGCCGCGTAAGTACAACAATAGAGAGTCGTCTTACAGTCTGTGTTTTGAGCATTCCCTGTGAGACCAGTATTAGTTCCCGATACACCACTGCAGGTTCAATGTATTCATTGGACCTTCACATTGACGATGAAACACAGAAATCGCATCGGAATTAAATACAAAAGGCACATTGTCGCCCTATGTACAAGAATAGAGACTCTCCTTACAGTCGGTGTTTTGAGCATTCCCTGTGAGACCAGTATTAGTTTCCAATACACCACTGCCGGTTCAATGTAATCCTTGGACCTTCACATTGACGATGAAACACAGAAATCGCATCGGAATTAATTACAAAGGGCACAATGCCGCCTTAAGTACAAGAATAGAGACTCATCTTACAGTCGGTGCTTTGAGCATTCCCTGTGAGACCAGTATTAGTTTCCAATACACCACTGCAGGTTCAATGTATTCCTTGGACAGACACATTGCCGATGAAAAACAAAAATTATATCGGAGTTAAATACAAAATACACAATGCCGCCTTACGTGCAAGATTAGGGACTCTTCTTACAGTCGGTGCTTTGAGCATTCCCTATGAGACTAAATTAGTTTCCGATACAACACTGCAGGTTCAATGTATTCTATGGACATACACATTGACGATGAAACACTGAAATTACATCGGAATTAAATACAAAAGACTCAATGCTGTCTTAAGTACAAGAGGAGTGAGACTTCTTTGAGTCTGTGCATCATCCTTTCCTGTGAGACCAGTATTAGTTCCCGATACACCACTGCAGGTTCAATGTATTCCTTGGACCTTCACATTGACGATGAAACACAGAAATCGCATCGGAATTAAATACAAAAGGCACATTGTCGCCCTAAGTACAAGAATAGAGACTCTCCTTACAGTCGGTGCTTTGAGCATTCCCTGTGAGACCAGTATTAGTTTCCAATACACCACTGCCGGTTCAATGTATTCCTTGGACCTTCACATTGACGATGAAACACAGAAATCGCATCGGAATTAATTACAAAAGGCACAATGCCGCCTTAAGTACAAGAATAGGGACTCTTCTTACGGTCGGTGCTTAGAGCATTCCCTGTGAGACCGGTATTAGTTTCCGATACACCACTGCAGGTTCAATGTATTACTCGGACCTTCACAATGACGCTGAAACACAGATATTACATGGGAATTAAATACAAAAGGCACAATGCCGCCTTAAGTACAAGAATAGAGACTCATCTTACAGTCGGTGCTTTGAGCATTCCCTGTGAGACCAGTATTAGTTTCCAATACACCACTGCAGGTTCAATGTATTCCTTGG
Source organism: Schistocerca serialis cubense (assembly GCF_023864345.2). Lineage (NCBI taxonomy): Eukaryota > Metazoa > Arthropoda > Insecta > Orthoptera > Acrididae > Schistocerca > Schistocerca serialis. The sequence goes on from NC_064640.1 coordinate 1,065,591,606, forward strand.
ACATACACATTGCCGTTGAAAAACAGAAATTATATCGGAATTAAATACAAAATACACAATGCCTCCTTACGTGCAAGAATAGAGACTCTTCTTACAGTCGGTGCTTTGAGCATTCCCTGTGAGACTAAATTAGTTTCCGATACACCACTGCAGGTTCAATGTATTCTATGGACATACACATTGACGATGAAACACTGAAATTACATCGGAATTAAATACAAAAGACTCAATGCTGTCTTAAGTACAAGAGGAGTGAGACTTCTTTGAGTCTGTGCATTATCCTTTCCTGTGAGACCAGTATTAGTTTCCGATACACAACTGCAGGTTCAATGTATTCCTTGGACCTTCACATTGACGACGAAACACAGAAATCGCATCGGAATTAAATACAAAAGGTGCAATGCCGCCTTAAGTACAAGAATAGAGACTCTTCTTACAGTCGGTGCTTTGAGCATTCCCTGTGAGACCAGTATTAGTTTCCGATACACCACTGCAGGTTCAATGTATTCCTTGCACCTTCACATTGACGATGAAACACAGAACTCGCATCGGAATTAAATACAAAAGGCGCAATGCCGCCTTAAGTACAAGAATAGAGACTCTTCTTACAGTCGGTGCTTTGAGCATTCCCTTTGAGACCAGTATTAGTTTCTGATACACCACTAAAAGTTCAATGTATTCCTTGGACCTTCACATTGACGATGAAACACAGAAATCGCATCGGAATTAAATACAAAAGGCTCAATGCCGTCTTAAGGACAAGAATAGAGACTCTTCTTACAGTCGGTGCTATGAGCATTCCCTGTGAGGCCAGTATTATTTTCCGATACACCACTGCAGGTTCAATGTATTCGTTCGACCTTCACATTGACGATGAAACACAGATATCGCATCGGAATTAAATACAAAAGGCGCAATGCCGCCTTAAGTACAAGAATAGAGACTCTTCTTACAGTCGGTGCTTTGAGCATTCTCAGTGACACCAGAATTAGTTTCCGATACACCACTCCAGGTTCAATGTATTCCTTGGACATTCACATTGACGATGAAACACAGATATCGCATTGGAATTAAATTCAAAAGGCACAATGCCGCCTTAAGTACAAGAATAGAGACCATTCATACAGTCGGTGCTTTGAGCATTCCCTGTGAGACCAGTATTACATTCCGATCACCACTGCAGGTTCAATGTATTCCTTGGACCTTCACATTGATGATGAAACACAGAAATCGCATCGGAAGGAAATACAAACGGCAAACTGCCGCGTAAGTACAAGAATAGAGAGTCGTCTTACAGTCTGTGTTTTGAGCATTCCCTGTGAGACCAGTATTGGTTCCCGATACACCACTGTAGATTCAATGTATTCCTTGGACCTTCACATTGACGATGAAACACAGAAATCGCATCGGAATTAAATACAAAAGGCACATTGTCGCCCTAAGTACAAGAATAGAGACTCTCCTTACAGTCGGTGCTTTGAGCATTCCCTGTGAGACCAGTATTAGTTTCCAATACACCACTGCCGGTTCAATGTATTCCTTGGACCTTCACATTGACGATGAAACACAGAAATCGCATCGGAATTAATTACAAAAGGCACAATGCCACCTTAAGTACAAGAATAGGGACTCTTCTTACGGTCGGTGCTTGGAGCATTCCCTGTGGGACCGGTATTAGTTTCCGATACACCACTGCAGGTTCAATGTATTCCTCGGACCTTCACATTGACGCTGAAACACAGATATTACATCGGAATTAAATACAAAAGGCACAATGCCGCCTTAAGTACAAGAATAGAGACTCATCTTACAGTCGGTGCTTTGAGCATTCCCTGTGAGACCAGTATTAGTTTCCAATACACCACTGCAGGTTCAATGTATTCCTTGGACATACACATTGCCGATGAAAAACAGAAATTATATCGGAATTAAATACAAAATACACAATGCCGCCTTACGTGCAAGAATAGAGACTCTTCTTACAGTCGGTGCTTTGAGCATTCCCTGTGAGACTAAATTAGTTTCCGATACACCACTGCAGGTTCAATGTATTCTATGGACATACACATTGACGATGAAACACTGAAATTACATCGGAATCAAATACAAAAGACTCAATGCTGTCTGAAGTACAAGAGGAGTGAGGCTTCTTTGAGTCGGTGCATTATCCTTTCCTGTGAGACCAGTATTAGTTTCCGATACACCACTGCAGGCACAATGTATCCCTTGGACCTTCACATTGACGATGAAACACAGAAATCGCATCGGAATTAAATTCAAAAGGCACAATGCCGCCTTAAGTACAACAATAGAGACTCTTCTTACAGTCGGTGCTTTGAGCATTCCCTGTGAGACCAGTATTAATTTCCGATACATCACTGCAGGTTCTTTGTATTCCTTGGACCTTCACATTGACGATGAAACACAGAAAATGCATCGGAATGAAATACAAAAGGCAAACTGCCGCATAAGTACAAGAATAGAGACTCTTCTTACGGTCGGTGTTCTCAGCATTCCCTGTGAAACCAGTATTAGTTTCCGATACACCTCAGCAGGTTCAATGTACTCCTAGGACCATCACATTGACGATGAAACACAGACATCGCATCGGAATTAAATTCAAAAGGCACAATGCCGCCTTAAGTACAACAATAGAGACTCTTCTTACAGTCGGTGCTTTGAGCATTCCCTGTGAGACCAGTATTAATTTCCGATACATCACTGCAGGTTCTTTGCATTCCTTGGACATTCACAATGACGATGAAACACAGATATCGCATTGGAATTAAATTCAAAAGGCACAATGCCGCCTTAAGTACAAGAATAGAGACCATTCATACAGTCGGTGCTTTGAGCATTCCCTGTGAGACCAGTATTACTTTCCGATCACCACTGCAGGTTCAATGTATTCCTTGGACCTTCTCATTGACGATGAAACACAGAAAGCACATCGGAATTAGGTGCAAAAGGCACAATGCCGCATTATGTACAAGAATAGAGACTCTTCTTACGGTCGGTGCCTTGAGCATTCCCTGTGAGACCATTATTAGTTTCCGATTCACCACTGCAGGTACAATTTATTCCTTGGACCTTCACATTGATGATGAAACACAGAAATCGCATCGGAAGGAAATACAAACGGCAAACTGCCGCGTAAGTACAACAATAGAGAGTCGTCTTACAGTCTGTGTTTTGAGCATTCCCTGTGAGACCAGTATTAGTTCCCGATACACCACTGCAGGTTCAATGTATTCCTTGGACCTTCACATTGACGATGAAACACAGAAATCGCATCGGAATTAAATACAAAAGGCACATTGTCGCCCTATGTACAAGAATAGAGACTCTCCTTACAGTCGGTGTTTTGAGCATTCCCTGTGAGACCAGTATTAGTTTCCAATACACCACTGCCGGTTCAATGTAATCCTTGGACCTTCACATTGACGATGAAACACAGAAATCGCATCGGAATTAATTACAAAGGGCACAATGCCGCCTTAAGTACAAGAATAGAGACTCATCTTACAGTCGGTGCTTTGAGCATTCCCTGTGAGACCAGTATTAGTTTCCAATACACCACTGCAGGTTCAATGTATTCCTTGGACAGACACATTGCCGATGAAAAACAAAAATTATATCGGAGTTAAATACAAAATACACAATGCCGCCTTACGTGCAAGATTAGGGACTCTTCTTACAGTCGGTGCTTTGAGCATTCCCTATGAGACTAAATTAGTTTCCGATACAACACTGCAGGTTCAATGTATTCTATGGACATACACATTGACGATGAAACACTGAAATTACATCGGAATTAAATACAAAAGACTCAATGCTGTCTTAAGTACAAGAGGAGTGAGACTTCTTTGAGTCTGTGCATCATCCTTTCCTGTGAGACCAGTATTAGTTCCCGATACACCACTGCAGGTTCAATGTATTCCTTGGACCTTCACATTGACGATGAAACACAGAAATCGCATCGGAATTAAATACAAAAGGCACATTGTCGCCCTAAGTACAAGAATAGAGACTCTCCTTACAGTCGGTGCTTTGAGCATTCCCTGTGAGACCAGTATTAGTTTCCAATACACCACTGCCGGTTCAATGTATTCCTTGGACCTTCACATTGACGATGAAACACAGAAATCGCATCGGAATTAATTACAAAAGGCACAATGCCGCCTTAAGTACAAGAATAGGGACTCTTCTTACGGTCGGTGCTTAGAGCATTCCCTGTGAGACCGGTATTAGTTTCCGATACACCACTGCAGGTTCAATGTATTACTCGGACCTTCACAATGACGCTGAAACACAGATATTACATGGGAATTAAATACAAAAGGCACAATGCCGCCTTAAGTACAAGAATAGAGACTCATCTTACAGTCGGTGCTTTGAGCATTCCCTGTGAGACCAGTATTAGTTTCCAATACACCACTGCAGGTTCAATGTATTCCTTGGACATACACATTGCCGTTGAAAAACAGAAATTATATCGGAATTAAATACAAAATACACAATGCCTCCTTACGTGCAAGAATAGAGACTCTTCTTACAGTCGGTGCTTTGAGCATTCCCTGTGAGACTAAATTAGTTTCCGATACACCACTGCAGGTTCAATGTATTCTATGGACATACACATTGACGATGAAACACTGAAATTACATCGGAATTAAATACAAAAGACTCAATGCTGTCTTAAGTACAAGAGGAGTGAGACTTCTTTGAGTCTGTGCATTATCCTTTCCTGTGAGACCAGTATTAGTTTCCGATACACCACTGCAGGCACAATGTATCCCTAGGACCTTCACATTGACGATGAAACACAGAAATCGCATCGGAATTAAATTCAAAAGGCACAATGCCGCCTTAAGTACAACAATAGAGACCCTTCTTACAGTCGGTGCTATGAGCATTCCCTGTGAGACCAGTATTAGTTTCCGATACACCACTGCAGGTTCAATGTATTCCTTGCACCTTCACATTGACGATGAAACACAGAAATCGCATCGGAATTAAATACAAAAGGCTCAATGCCGTCTTAAGTGCAAGAATAGAGACTCTTCTTACAGTCGGTGCTATGAGCATTCCCTGTGAGGCCAGTATTAGTTTCCGATACACCACTGCAGGTTCAATGTATTCCTTGGACTTTCACATTGACGATGAAACACAGAAATCGCATCGGAATTATATATAAAAGGCGCAATGCCGCCTTAAGTACAAGAATAGAGACTCTTCTTACAGTCGGTGTTTTGAGCATTCCCTGTGAGACCTGTATTAGTTTCCGATACACCACTGCAGGTTCAATGTATTCCTTGGACCTTCACATTGACGATGATACACCGAAATCGCATCGGAATTAAATACAAAAGGCACAATGCCGTCTTAAGTACAAGAATAGAGACTCTTACTACAGTCGGTGCTTTCAGCATTCCCTGTGAGACCAGTGTTAGTTTCCGGTACACCTCAGCAGGTTCTATGTATTCCTAGGACCTTCACATTGACGATGAAACACAGAAATCGCATCGGAATTAAATACAAAAGGCACAATGTCGCCATAAGTACAAGAATAGAGACTCTTCCTACAGTCGGTGCTTTGAGCAATCCCTGTGAGACCAGTATTAGTTTCCGATACACCACTGCAGGTTCAATGTATTCCTTGGACCTTCACATTGACGATGAAACACAGAAATCGCTTCGGAATGAAATACAAAAGGCATACTGCCGCGTAAGAACAAGAATAGAAACTCTTCTTACAGTCGGTGCTTTCAGCATTCCCTGTGAGACCAGTATTAGTTTCCGATACACCACTGCAGGTTCAATGTATTCCTAGGACCTTCACATTGACGATGAAACACAGAAATCGCATCTTAATTAAATACAAAAGGCACAATGCCGCCTTAAGTACAAGAATAGAGAATCTTCTTACAGTCGGTGCTTTGAGCATTCCCTGTGAGACCAGTATTATTTTCCGATACACCACTGCAGGTTCAATGTATTAACTGGACATACACATTGACGATGAAACACTGAAATCGCATCGGAATTAAATACAAAATGCACAATGCCGCCTTAAGTACAAGAATATCGACTCTTCTTACAGTCGGTGTTTTGAGCATACCCTGTGAGACCAGTATTAGTTTCCGATACTCCACTGCAGGTTCAATGTATTCCTTGGACATACACATTGCCGATGAAAAACAGAAATTATATCGGAATTAAATACAAAAGACACAATGCCGCCTAAAGTGCAAGCATAGAGACTATTCTTACAGTCGGTGCTTTGAGCATTCCCTGTGAGACCAAAATTAGTTTCCGATACTCCACTGGAGGTTCAATGTATTCCTTGGACCTTCGCATTGACGATAAAACACAGAAATAGCATCGGAATTAAATACAAAAGGCACAGTGCCGCCTTAAGTACAAGAATTGAGACCCTTCTTACAGTCGGTGCTTTGAGCATTCCGTGTGAGACCAGAATTAGTTTCCGATACACCACTGGAGGTTCAATGTATTAACTGGACATACACATCGTCGATGAAACACTGAAATCGCATCGGAATTTAATACAAAATGTACAATGCCACCTTAAGTACAAGAACAGCGGCTCTTCTTACAGTCGGTGCTTTGAGCATACCCTGTGAGACCGGTATTAGTTTCCGATACACCATTGCAGGTACAATGTATTCCTTGGATCATCACATTGACGATGAAACACAAAAATCGCATCGGAATTAAATACAAAAGGCACAGTGCCGCCTTAAGTACAAGAATAGAGACCCTTCTTACAGTCGGTGCTTTGAGCATTCCGTGTGAGACCAGAATTAGTTTCCGATACACCACTGGAGGTTCAATGCATTCCTTTGACATACACATTGACGATGAAACACAGAATTCGCATCGGAATTAAATACAAAAGGCACAATGCCGCCTTAAATACAGGAAAAGAGACTCTTCTTACAGTCGGTGCTTTGAGCATTCCCTGTGAGACCAGTATTAGTTTTTGATACACCACTGCAGGTTCAATGTATTCCTAGGAACTTCACATTGACGATGAAACAGGGAAATCGCATAGGAAATAAATACAAAAGGCACAAAGCCGCCACAAGTACAAGAATTGTGACACTTCGTACAGTTGGTGCTTAGAGAATTCCCCGTGAGACCAGTATTAGTTTCCGATACACCACTGCAGGTTCAATGTATTAACTGGACATACACATCGTCGATGAAACACTGAAATCGCATCGGAATTAAATACAAAATGTACAATGCCACCTTAAGTACAGGAACAGAGGCTCGTCTTACAGTCGGTGCTTTGAGCATACCCTGTGATACCAGTATTAGTTTCCGATACACCATTGCAGGTTCAATGTATTCCTTGGACCATCGCATTGACGATGAATCACAGAAATCGCATCGGGATTAAATACATAAGGCACAATGCCGACTTAAGTACAAGAATAGAGACTCTTCTTACAGTCTGTGCTTTGAGCATTCCCTGTGAGACCATTATTAGTTTCCGATACACCACTGCAGGTTCAATGTATTCCTTGGACATACACATTGACGATGCAACACTGAAATTACATCGGAATTAAATACAAAAGGCACAATGCCGACTTGAGTGCAAGAATAGAGACTCTTCTTACAGTCGGTTCTTTGAGCATTCCCTGTGAGACCAGTATTAGTTTCCGATACACCACTGCAGGATCAATGTATTCCTTGGACCTTCACATTGACGCTGAAACACAGAAATCGCATCGGACTTAAATACAAAATGCACAAAGCCGCCTTAAGTACGACATTGGAAACTTTTCTTACATTGGGTGCTTTGAGCATCCCCTGTTAGACCAGTAATAGTTTCTGATACACCATTGCAGGTTCAATGTATTCCTTGGATCTTCACATTGACGATGAAACAGGGAAATCGCATCGGAATTTAATACAAAAGGCACAATGCCGCCACAAGTACAAGAATAGTGACTCTTCGTACAGTCGGTGCTTTGAGCATTCCCTGTGAGACCAGTATTAGTTTCCGATACACCACTGCAGGTTCAATGTATTAACTGGACATACACTTCGACGATGAAGCACTGAAATCGCATCGGAATTAAATACAAATTGTTCAATGCCACCATAAGTACAAGAGATGAGACTCTTCTTAAAGTCGGTGCTTTGAGCATACCCTGTGAGACCAGTATTAATTTCCGATACACCATTGCAGGTTCAATGTATTCCTTGGACCATCACATTGACGATGAAACACAGAAATCGCATCGGAATTAAATACATAAGGCACAATGCCCACTTAAGTACAAGAATAGAGACTCTTCTTACAGTCGGTGCTTTGAGCATTCCCTGTGAGACCAGTATTAGTTTCCGAGACACCACTGCAAGTTCAATGTATTCCTTGGACATACACATTGGCGATGGAACACTGAAATTACATCGGAATTAAATTCAAAAAGCACAATGCCGCCTTAAGTGCAAGAAGAGTGAGACTTCTTAGAGTCTGTGCTCTGATCCTTTCCTGTGAGACCAGTATTAGTTTCCGATACAGCACTGCATTTACAATGTATTCCTCGGACTTACACATTGACGATGAAACACTGAAATCGCATCGGAATTAAATACAAAAGGCACAATGCCCCCTTAAGTGCAAGAAGATTGACACTTCTTGGAGTCTGTGTCTTGATCCTTTCCTTTGAGACCATAATTAGTTTCCGATACACCACTGCAGGTTCAATGTATTCCTTGGACCTTCACATTGACGATGAAACACAGAAATCGCATCGGAATAAAATACAAAAGGCACTATGCCGCCTTAATTACAAGAATAGAGGCCCTTCTTACAGTCGGTGCTTTGAGCATTCCCTGTGAGACCAGTATTAGTTTCCGATATACTACTCCTGGATCAATGTATTCCTTGGACCTTGACATTGACGATGAAACACAGAAATCGCATCCGAATTAAATACAAATGCACAATGACGAGTTAAGTACAGGAATATTGATTCTGCTTACAGTCGGTGCTTTGAGCTTTCCCTGTGAGACCTGAATTAGCTTCCGATACACCACTGCAGGTTCAATGTATTCCTTGGACATTCATATTGACGATGAAACACTGATATTACATCGGAATTAAATACAAATGACTCAATGCCGCCTAAAGTACAAGAAGAATGAGACTTCTTAGAATCTGTGCTTTTATCCTTTCCTGTGAGACCAGTATTAGTTTCCGATACACCACTGCAGGTTCATTGTATTCCTTGGCCCTTCATATTGACGATGAAATACAGAAATCGAAACGTAATTAAATACATAAGGCACAATGCCGCATTAAGTACAAGAATATAGACTCATATTACTGTCGGTGATTTGAGCATTCCCTGTGAGACGAGTATTAGTTTCTGATACACCACTGCAGGTTCAATGTATTCCTTGGATCTTCACATTAACGATGAAACGGGGAAATCGCATCGGAATTAAATACAAATTGCACAATGAGGCCTTAAGTACAAGAATAGAGACTCTTCTTACAGTCGGTGCTTTGAGCATACCCTGTGAGACCAGTATTAGTTTCCGATACACCACTGCAGGTTCAATGTATTCGTCGGACCATCACATTGACGATGAAACACAGAAACCGCATCGGTATTAAATACAAAAGGCACAATGCCGACTTAAGTACAAGAGCAGAGACTCTTCTAACAGTCGGTGCTTTGATCCTTTCCAGTGAGACCAGTATTAGTTTCCGATACACCACTGCAGGTTCAATGTAGTCCTTGGTCCTTCACATTGACGACGAAACACAGAAATCGCATCGGAATTAAATACAAAAGGCACAATGCCGCCTTAAGTGCAAGAAGAGTGACACTTCTTGGAGACTGTGCCTTGATCCTTTTCTGTGAGACCATAATTAGTTTCCGATACACCACTGCAGGTTCAATGTATTCCTTGGACCTTCACATTGACGATGAATCACAGTAATCGCATCGGAATTAAATACAAAAGGCACAATGCCACCATAAGTACAAGAATAGAGACTGTTCTTACAGTCGGTGCTTTGAGCATTCCCTGTGAGACCAGTTTTAGTTTCCGATACACCACTGCAGGTTCAATGTATTTCTTGGACATACACATTGACGATGAAACACTGAAACTACATCGGAATTAAATACAAAAGACTCAATGCCGCCTTAAGTACAAGAAGAATGAGATCTTAGAGTCTGTGTTTTATCGTTTACTGTGAGACCAGTATTAGTTTCCGATACACCGCTGCAGGTTCAATGTATTAACTGGCCATACACATCGACGATGAAACACTGAAATCGCATCGGAATTAAATACAAATTGTACAATGCCACCTTAAGTACAAGAAAAGAGACTCTTCTTACGGTCGGTGCTTTGAGCATACCCTGTGAGACCAGTATTAGTTTCCGATACACCATTGCAGGTTCAATGTATTCCTTGGACCATCACATTGCCGATGAAACACAGAAATCGCATCGGAATTAAATACATAAGGCACAATGCCGACTTAAGTACAGGAATAGAGACAATTCATACAATCGGTGCTTTGAGCATTCCCTGTGAGACCAGTTTTAGTTTCCGATACACCACTGCAGGTTCAATGTATTCTTTGGACATACACATTGGCGATGGAACACTGAAATTACATCGGAATTAAATTCGAAAGGCACAATGCCGCCTTAAGTGCAAGAAGAGTGACTCTTCGTACAGTCGGTGCTTTGAGCATTCCCTGTGAGACAAGTATTAGTTTCCGATACACCACTGCAGGTTAATGTATTCCTTGGACATACACATTGTCGATGGAACACTGAAATTACATCGGAACTAAATACAAAAGGCACAATGCCGCCCTAAGTGCAAGAAGACTGAGACTTCTTAGAGTCTGTGATTTGATCCTTTCCTGTGAGACCAGAATTAGTATCCGATACAGCACTGCAGGTTCAATGTATTCCTGGGACTTACACATTGACGATGAAACACTGTAATCACATCGGAATTAAATACAAAAGGCACAATGCCGCCTTAAGTACAAGAATAGAGGCTCTTCTTACAGTCGGTGCCTTGAGCATTCCCTGTGAGACCAGTATTAGTTTCCGATACACCACTCCAGGTTCAATGTATTCCTTGGACCTTGACATTGACGATGAAACACAGAAATCGCATCGGAATTAAATACAAAAGGCACAATTACGCCTTAAGTACAAGAATAGAGATTCTGCTTACAGTCGGTGCTTTGAGCATTCCCTGTGAGACCAGTGTTAGTTTCCGATACACCACTGCAGTTTCAATGTATTCCTTGGACCTTCACGTGGACGATAAAACACAGAAATCGCATCGGAATTAAATACAAAAGGCACAAAGCCGCCTTAAGTAGATGATTAGAAACTTTTCTTACAGTGGGTGCTTTAAGCATTGCCTGTGAGACCAGTATTAGTTTCCGATACACCACTGCAGGTTCAGTGTATTCCTCGGACCATCACATTGACGATGAAAAACAGAAATCGCATCGGAATTTAATTCAAAAGGCACAATGCCACCATAAGTGAAAAAATAGAGACTGTTCTTACAGTCGATACTTTCAGCATTCCCTGTGAGACCAGTATTAGTTTCCGATACAGAATTGCAGGTTCAATGAATTCCTTGGACATACACATTGACGATGAAACACTGAAATTACATCGGAATGAAATACAAAAGGTACAATGCCGCCTTATGTACATGAAAATAGTTTCTTCTTACAGTCGGTGATTTGAGCATTCCCTGTGAGACCAGTATTAGTTTCTGATACACCACTGCAGGTTCAATGTATTCCTTGGACATACACATTGACGATGAAACACTGAAATTACATCGGAATTAAATACAAAAGACTCAATGCCGCCTTAAGTGCAAGAAGAGTGAGACTTCTTAGAGTCTGTGCTTTGATTCTTTCCTGTGAGACCAGTATTAGTTTCCGATACAGCACTGCAGGTTCAATGTATTCCTCGGACTTATACATTGACGATGAAACACTGAAATCGCATCGGAATTAAATACAAAAGGCACAATGCCGCCTTAAGTGAATGAAGAGTGACACTTCTTGGAGTCTGTGCTTTGATCCTTTCCTGTGAGACCAGTATTAGTTTCCGATACACCACTGCAGGTTCAATGTATTCCTTGGACCTTCACATTGACGATGAAACACAGAAACCGCATCGGAATAAAATACAAAAGGCACTATGCCGCCTTAAGTACAAGAATAGAGACTCTTCTTACAGTCGGTGCTTTGAGCATTCCCTGTGAGACCAGTATTAGTTTCCGATACACCACTCCAGGTTCAATGTATTCCTTGGACCTTGACATAGACGATGAAACACAGAAATCGCATCGGAATTAAATACAAAAGGCACAATGACTCTTTAAGTACAAGAATAGAGATTCTGCTTAGAGTCGGTGCTTTTAGCATTCCCTGTGAGACCAGTATTAGCTTCCGATACACCACAGTAGGTTCAGTGTATTCCTTGGACATACACATTGACGATGAAACACCTAAATTAAATCGGAATTTAATATAAAATGCACAATGCCGCCTTAAGTACAAGAATAGAGATTCTGCTTACAGCCGGTGCTTTGAGCATTCGCTGTGAGACCAGTATTAGTTTCCGATACATGACAGCAGGTTCAATGTATTCTTTGGACCTTCACATTGACGAAGAAGCACAGAAATCGTATTGGAATTAAATACAAAAGGCACAATGCCGCCTTAAGTACAAGAATAGAGACTCCTCTTACTGTCGGTGCTTTGAGCATACCCTGTGAGACCAGTATTAGTTTCCGATACACCTCTGCAGGTTCAATGTATTCCTTGGACATACACATTGACGATGAAACACTGAAATTACATCGTAGTTAAAGACAAAAGGTACAATGCCGCCTTAAGTACAAGAATAGAGACTCTCCTTACAGTCGGTGCTTTGAGCATTCCGTGTGAGACCAGTATTAATTTCCGATACACCACTGCAGGTTCAATGTATTCCTTGGACCTTCACATTGACGATGAAACACAGAAATCGCATCGGAATTAAATACAAAAGGCACAATGCCGCCTTAAGTACAAGAATAGAGACTCTTCTTAAAGTCGGTGCTTTGAGCATTCCATGTGAGACCAGTATTAATTTCCGATACACCACTGCAGGTACAATGTATTCCTTGGACATACACATTGACGATGAAACACTGAAACTACATCGGAATTAAATACAAAAGGCACAATGCCGACTTAAGTGCAAGAAGAATGAGTCTTCTTAGAGTCTGTGCTTTGATCCTTTCCTGTGAGATCAGTATTAGTTTCCGTTACACCACTGCAGGTACAATGTATTCCTTGGACATACACATTGACGATGAAACACTGAAATTACATCGGAATTAAATACAAAAGGCACAATGCCGACTTAAGTGCAAGAAGAGTGAGTCTTCTTAGAGTCTGTGCTTTGATCCTTTCCTGTGAGATCAGTATTAGTTTCCGATACACCACTGCAGATTCAATGTATTCCTTGGACCTTCACATTGACGATGAAACACAGATATCGCATCGGAAATAAATACAAAAGTCACAATGAAGCCTTAAGTACAAGAATGGAGACTCTTCTTACAGTCGGGGCTTTGGGCATTCCGTGTGAGACCAGTATTAGTTTCCGATATACCACTGCCAGTTCAATGTATTCCTTGAACATACACATTGACGATGAAACACCGAAATCGCATCGGAAGTAAACACAAAATTCCCAATGCCGCCTTAAGTACAAGAATAGAGACTCTTCTTACAGTCGGTGCTTAGAGCACTCCCTGTGAGAACATTATTAGTTTCCGATACACCACTGCAGGTTCCGTGTATTCCTTGGACCATCACATTGACGATGAAACACAGAAATGGAATCGGAATTAAATAAAAAATGTACAATGCCGCCTTAACTACAATAATAGTGACTCTTCTTACAGTCGGTGCTATGAGCATTCCCTGAGAGACCAGTATTAGTTTCCGATACACCACTGCAGTTTCAATGTATTCCTTGGACATACATGGTGACGATGAAACACTGAAATTACATCGGAATTAAATATAAAAGGCACAATGCCGATTTAAGTGCAAGAGTAGAGACTCTTCTTACAGTCGGTGTTTGAGCATTCTCTGCGGGACCAGTATTAGTTTCCGATACACCACTGCACGTTCAATGTATTCCTTGGACATACACATTGACGATGAAACACAGAAATCGCATCGGAATTAAATACGAATGGCACAATGCCGCCTTAAGTACAAGTATAGAGACTCTGCTTACAGTCGGTGCTTTGAGCATTCCCTGTGAGACCAGTATTAGTTTCCCATACACCACTGCAGGTTCAATGTATTCCTTGGACATACACATTGACGATGAAACACCGAAATTACATCGGAATTAAATACAAAAGGCACCAAGCCGCATCAAGTGCAAGAAGAGTGAGACTTCTTAGTGTCTGTGCTTTGATCCTTTCCTGTGAGAACAGTATCAGTTTCCGGTACTCCACAGCGGGTTCAATGTATTCCTTGGACATACACATTGACGATGAAACACAGATATCGCATCAAAATAAAATACAAAAGGCACAATGCCGCCATAAGTACAAGAATAGAGACTCTCCTTGAAGTCGGTGCGTGAGCATTCCGTGTGAGACCAGTATTAGTTTCCCATACACCACTGCAGGTTCAATGTATTCCTTGGATATACACATTGACGATGAAACACAGAAATCGCATCGGAATTAAATACAAAAGGCACAATGCCGCCTTAAGTACAAGACTAGAGACTCTTCTTAAGGTTGGTGCTTTGAGCATTCCGTGTGAGACCAGTATTAGTTTCCGATACACCACTGCAGGTTCAATGAATTCCTTGGACATACACAATGACAATGAAACACTGAAATTACATCGGAATTAAATACAAAAGTACAATGCCACCTTAAGTGCAAGAAGAGAGAGACTTCTTAGAGTCTGTGCTTTTATCCTTTCCTGCGCGATCAGTATCTGTTTCCGATACGCCACTGCAGGTTCAATGTATTCCTTGGACCTTCACATTGACGATGAAACACAGAAATCGCATCGGAATTAAATACAAATGGCACAATGCCGCCTTATGTACAAGAATAGAGACTCTTCTTACAGTCGGTGGTTTGAGCATTCCCTGTGAGACCAGTATTAGTTTCCGATACACCTCTGCAGGTTCAATGTATTCTTTGGACCTTCACATTGACGATGTAACACAGAAATCGCATCGGAATTCAATACAAAAGGCACAATGCCGCCTTAAGAACAAGAATAGAAAATCATCTTACAGTAGGTTCTTTGAGCATTCCCTTTGAGACCAGTATTAGTTACCGATACACCATAACAGGTTCAGAGTATTCCTTGGACCTTCACATTGAAGATGAAACACAAAAATCGCATCGGAATTAAATACAAACGGCACAATGCCGCCTTAAGTACAAGAATAGAGACTCTTCTTACGGTTGGTGCTTTGAGCATTCCCCGAGAGACCAGTATTAACTTGCGACACACCACTGGAGGTTCAATGTATTCCTTGGACATACACATTGACGATGAAACACTGAAATTACATGGGAATTAAATACAAAACGCACAATGCCGCCTTAAGTGCAAGAAGAGAGAGACTTCTTAGAGTCTGTTCTTTGATCCATTCCTGTGAGACCAGTATTAGCTTCCGATACGCCACTGCAGGTTCAATGTATTCCTTGGACATACACATTGACGATGAAACACAGAAATCGCATCGGAATGAAATACAAAAGGCACAATGCCGCCTTAAGTACAAGAATAGATACTCTTCTTACAGTCGGTGTTTGAGCATTCCCTGTGAGACCAGTATTAGTTTCCGATACACCACAGCAGGTTCAATGTATTCCTTGGACCTTCACATTGACGATGAAACACTGAAACGCATTGGTATTAAATACAAAAGGCACAATGCCGCCTTAAGTACAAGAATAGAGACTCTTCTAACAGTCGGTGATTTCAGCATTCCCTCTGAGACCAGTATTAGTTTCCGATACACCACTGCAGTTACAATGTATGCCTTGGACATACACATTGACGATGAAACACTGAAATTACATCGGAATTAAATACAAAAGGCACAATGCCGACTTAAGTGCAAGACGAGTGAGTCTTCTTAGAGTCTGTGCTTTGATCCTTTCCTGTGAGACCAGTATTAGTCTCCGATACACCACTGGAGATTCAATGTATTCCTTGGACCTTCACATTGACGATGAAACACAGAAATCGCATGGGAATTAAATACAAAAGTCACAATTAAGCCTTAAGTACAAGAATAGAGACTCTTCTTACAGTCGGTGCTTTGAGCATTCCCTCTGAGACCAGTATTAGTTTCCGATACACCACTGCAGTTACAATGTATTCCTTGGACATACACATTGACGATGAAACACTGAAATTACATCGGAATTAAATACAAAAAGTACATTGCCGACTTAAGTGCAAGACGAGTGAGTCTTCTTAAAATCTGTGCAATGATCCTTTCCACTGAGACCAGTATTAGTTTCT
Source organism: Schistocerca serialis cubense (assembly GCF_023864345.2). NCBI lineage: Eukaryota > Metazoa > Arthropoda > Insecta > Orthoptera > Acrididae > Schistocerca > Schistocerca serialis. Next base: position 1,065,608,233 of record NC_064640.1, read on the forward strand.
GATACACCACTACAGGTTCAATGTATTCTTTGGACCGTCACATTGACGATGTAACACAGAAATCGCATCGGATCTAAATACAAAAGGCACAATGCTGCCTTAAGTACAAGAATAGAGACTCTTCTTACAGTCGGTTCTTTGAGCATTCCCTCTGAGACCAGTATTAGTTTCCGATACACCATAGCAGGTTCAGTGTATTCCTTGGACCTTCACATTGACGATGAAACACAGATATCGCATCAGAATTAAATACAAACGGCACAATGCCGCCTTAAGTACAAGAATAGAGACTCTTCTTACAGTCGGTGCTTTGAGCATTCCCCGTGAGACCAGTATTAGCTTGCGATACACCACTGCAGGTTCAATGTATTCCTTGGACATACACATTGACGATGAAACACTGATATTACATCGGAATTAAGTACAAAACGCACAATGCCGTCTTAAGTGCAAGAAGAGTGAGACTTCTTAGAGTCTGTGGTTTGATCCATTCCTGTGAGACCAGTATTAGCTTCCGATATGCCACTGCAGGTTCAATGTATTCCTTGGACATACACATTGACGATGAAACACAGAAATCGCATCGGAATGAAATACAAAAGGCACAATGCCGCCTTAATTACAAGAATAGAGACTCTTCTTACAGTCGGTGTTTGAGCATTCCCTGTGAGACCAGTATTAGTTTCCGATACACCACAGCAGGTTCAATGTATTCCTTGGACCTTCACATTGACGATGAAACACAGAAACGCATTGGTATTAAATACATAAGGCACAATACTGCCTTAAGTACAAGAATAAAGACTCTTCTTACAGTCGGTGCTTTGAGCATTCCCTGTGAGACCAGTATTAGTTTCCGATACACCACTGCAGGTACAATGTATTCCTTGGACATACACATTAACGATGAAACACTGAAAGTACATCGGAATTAAATACAAAAGGCACAATGCCGACTTAAGTGCAAGACGAGTGAGTCTTCTTAGAGTCTGTGCTATGATCCTTTCCTGTGAGACCAGTATTATTTTCCGATACACCACTGCAGATTCAATGTATTCCTTGGACCTTCACACTGACGATGAAACACACATATCGCATCGGAATTAAATACAAAAGTCACAATTAAGCCTTAAGTACAAGAATAGAGACTCTTCTTACAGTCGGGGCTTTGAGCATTCCGTGTGAGACCAGTATTAGTTTCCGATATACCACTGCCTGTTCAATGTATTCCTTGAACATACACATTGACGATGAAACACTGAAATTACATGGGAATTAAATACAATAGGCACAATCCTGCCTTAAGTGCAAGAATAGAGACTCCTCTTACAGTCGGTGCTTTGAGCATTCTCTGTGAGACCAGTATTTGTTTCCGATACACCACTGCACGTTCAATGTATTCCTTGGACCTTCACATTGACGATGAAACACAGAAATCCCATCGGAATAAAATACTAAAGGCACAATGCAGCCTTAAGTACAAGAATACAGACTCTTCTTACAGTCGGTGATTTGAGCATTCCCTGTGAGACCAGTATTAGAGTCCGATACACCACTGCAGGTTCAATGTATTCCTTGGACATACACATTGACGATGAAACACAGAAATTACGTCGCAAATAAATACAAAAGGTACAATGCCGCCTTAAGTGCAAGAAGAGTGAGACTTCTTAGAGTCTGTGCTTTTATCCTTTCCTGTGAGACCAGTATTAGTTTCCGGTACACCACTGCAGGTTCAATGTATTCCTTGGACATACACATTACGATGAAACACAGAAATAGCATCGGAATTAAATACTAAAGCCACAATGCCGCCTTAAGTGCAAGAAGAGTGAGTCTTCTTAGAGTCTGTGCTTGGATCCTTTCCTGTGAGAACAGTATTAGTTTCCGATACTCCCCTGCAGGTTCAATGTATTCCTTGGACATACACATTGACGATGAAACACAGAAATCGCATCGGAATTAAATACAAAAGGCACAATGCCGCCTTAAGTACAAGATTAGAGACTGTTTTTGAAGTCGGTACTTTGAGCATTCCGTGTGAAACCAGTATTAGTTTCCCATACACTACTGCAGGTTCAAGGTATTCCTTGGACATACACATTGACGATGAAACACAGAAATCGCATCGGAATTAAATACGAAAGGCACAATGCCGCCTTAAATACAAGAATTGAGACTCTTCTTAAAGTCGGTGCTTTGAGCATTCCGTGTGAGACCAGTATTAGTTTCCGATACACCACTGCAGGTTCAATGTAATCCTTGGTCATACACAATGACAATGAAACACTGAAATTACATCGGAATTAAATACAAAAGGATCAATGCCGCCTTAAGTGCAAGATATGTGAGACTTCTTAGAGTCTGTGCTTTGATCCTTTTTCTGTGAGACCAGTATTAGTTTCCGATACATCACTGCAGGTTCAATGTGTTCCTTGGACCTACACATTGACGATGAAACTCAGAAATCGCATTGGAGCTAAATACAAATGGCGCAATGCCGCCCTAAGTAGAAGAATAGAGACTCTTCTTACAGTCGGTGTTTTGAGCATTCCCTGTGAGACCAGTATTAGTTTCCGATACACCACTGCAGGTTCAATGTATTCTTTGGACCTTCACATTGACGATGTAACACAGAAATATCATCGGAATTAAATACAAAAGGCACAATGCCGCCTTAAGTACAAGAATAGAGACTCTTCTTACAGTCGGTTCTTTGAGCATTCCCTTTGAGAACAGTAATAGTTTCCGATACACCATAGCAGGTTCAGTGTATTCCTTGGACCTTCACATTGACTATGAAACACTGAAATCGCATCGGAATTAAATACAAACGGCACAATGCCTTCTTAAGTACAAGAATAGCGACTCTTCTTAGAGTCGGTACTTTGAGCATTCCCCGTGAGACCAGTATTAGCTTGCGATACACCACTGCAGGTTCAATGTATTCCTTGGACATACACATTGACTATGAAACACTGAAATTACATTGGAATTAAATACAAAACGCACAATGCCTCCTTAAGTGCAAGAAGAGTGAGACTTCTTAGAGTCTGTGCCTTGATCCATTCCTGTGAGACCAGTATTAGCTTGCGATACGCCACTGCAGGTCAGGTTCAATATATTCCTTGGACATACACATTGACGATGAAACACAGAAATCGCATCGGAATTAAATACAAAGGGCACAATGCCGCCTTAAGTACAAGAATAGAGACTCTTCTTACAGTCGGTGTTTGAGCATTCCCTGTCAGGCCAGTATTAGTTTCCGATACACCACAGCAGGTTCAATGTATTCCTTGGACCTTCACATTGACGATGAAACACAGAAACGCATCGGTATTAAATACAAAAGGCAAAATGCCGCCTTAAGTGCAAGAATAAAGTCTCTTCTTACAGTCGGTGCTTTGAGCATTCCCTGTGGGACCAGTATTGGTCTCCGATAACCCACTGCAGGTTCAATGTACTCCTTCGACATACACATTGACGATGAAACACCGAAATTACATCGGAATTTTATACAAAAGGCACAATGCCGCCTTAAGTGCAAGAAGAGTGGGACTTCTTAGAGTCTGTGCTTCGATCCTTTCCTGTGAGACCAGTATTAGTTTCCGATACACCACTGCAGGTTTAATGTATACCTTGGACTTTCACATTGACGATGAAACACAGAAATCACATCGGAATTAAATACAAAAGGCACAATGCCGCCTTAAGTACAAGAATAGAGACTCTTCTTACAGTCGGTGCTTTGAGCATTCCCTTTGAGACCAGTATGAGTTTCCGATACTCCACTGCAGGTTCATTGTATTCCTTGGACCTTCACATTGACGATGAAACACAGAAATCGCATCGGAATTAAATACAAATGGCACAATGCCGCCTTAAGTACAAGAATAGAGTCTCTTCTTACAGTCGGTGCTTTGAGCATTCCCTGTGAGACCAGTATTAGTTTCCGATACACCACTGCAGGTTCAATGTATTCTTTGGACCTTCACATTGACGATGTAACACAGAAATATCATCGGAATTAAATACAAAAGGCACAATGCCGCCTTAAGTACAAGAATAGAGACTCTTCTTACAGTCGGTTTTTTGAGCATTCCCTTTGAGACCAGTAACAGTTTCCGATACACCATAGCAGGTTCAGTGTATTCCTTGGACCTTCACATTGACGATGAAACACAGAAATCGCATCGGAATTAAATACAAACGGCACAATGCCTCCTTAAGTACAAGAGTAGAGACTCTTCTTAGAGTCAGTACTTTGAGCATTCCCCGTGAGACCAGTATTAGCTTGCGATACACCACTGCAGGTTCAATGTATTCCTTGGACATACAAATTGACTATGAAACACTGAAATTACATTGGAATTAAATACAAAACGCACAATGCCTCCTTAAGTGCAAGAAGAGTGAGACTTCTTAGAGTCTGTGCTTTGATCCATTCCTGTGAGACCAGTATTAGCTTGCGATACGCCACTGCAGGTCAGGTTCAATGTATTCCTTGGACATACACATTGACGATGAAACACAGAAATCGCATCGGAATTAAATACAAAGGGCACAATGCCGCCTTAAGTACAAGAATAGAGACTCTTGTTACAGTCGGTGTTTGAGCATTCCCTGTGAGGCCAGTATTAGTTTCCGATACACCACAGCAGGTTCAATGTATTCCTTGGACCTTCACATTGACGATGAAACACAGAAACGCATCGGTATTAAATACAAAAGGCAAAATGCCGCCTTAAGTGCAAGAATAAAGTCTCTTCTTACAGTCGGTGCTTTGAGCATTCCCTGTGGGACCAGTATTAGTTTCCGATAACCCACTGCAGGTTCAATGTACTCCTTCGACATACACATTGACGATGAAACACCGAAATTACATCGGAATTTTATACAAAAGGCACAATGCCGCCTTAAGTGCAAGAAGAGTGAGACTTCTTAGGGTCTGTGCTTTGATCCTTTAGTGTGAGACCAGTATTAGTTTCCGATACACCACTGCAGGTTTAATGTATACCTTGGACTTTCACATTGACGATGAAACACAGAAATCACATCGGAATTAAATACAAAAGGCACAATGCCGCCTTAAGTACAAGAATAGAGACTCTTCTTACAGTCGGTGATTTGAGCATTCCCTTTGAGACCAGTATGAGTTTCTGATACACCACTGCAGGTTCAGTTTATTCCTTGGACCTTCACATTGACGATGAAACACAGAGATGGCATCGGAATTAAATACAAAAAGCACAATGCCGCCTTAAGTACAAGAATAGAGATTCTTCTTACAGTCGGTGCTTTGAGCATTCCCTGTGAGACCAGTATTAGTTTCCGATACACCACTGCAGGTTCAATGTATTCCATAGACATACACATTGACGATGAAACACTGACATTACATCGGAATTAAATACAAAAGCACAGTGCCGCCATAAGTGCCAGAATAGAGACTCTTCTTACAGTCGGTGCTTTGAGTATTCCACTGCAGGTTCAATGTATTCCTTGGACATACACATTGTCCATGAAACACAGAAATCGCATCGGAATTAAATACAAAAGGCACAATGCCGCCTTAAGTACATGAATACAGACTCTTCTTACAGTCGGTGATTTGAGCATTCCCTGTGACACCAGTATTAGTTTCCGATACACCACTGCAGGTTCAGTGTATTCCTTGGACCTTCACATTGACGATGAAACACAGAAATGGCATCGGAATTAAATACAAAAGGCACAATGCCGCCTTAAGTACAAGAATAGAGACTCTTCTTTAAGTCGGTGCTTAGGCATTCCGTGAGAGACCAGTATTAATTTCCGATACACCACTGCAGTTTCAATGTATTCCTTGGACATGCAAATTGAAGATGAAGCACAGAAATCGCATCGGAATTAAATACAAAAGGCACAATGCCGCCATAAGTGCAAGAATAGAGACTCTTCTAACAGTCGGTGCTTTGAGCATTCCCTGTGAGATCAGTATTAGTTTCCGATACCCCTGCAGTTTCAATGTATTCCTTGGACATACACATTGACAATGAAACACTGAAATTAAATCCGCCCTAAGAGCGAGAAGAGAGAAACTACTTAAAATCTGTGCTTTGATCCTTTCCGGTGAGACCAGTATTAGTTTCCGATACACCACTGCAGGTTCAATGTATTCCTTGGACATACACATTGACGATGAAACACTGACATTACATCGTAATTAAATACAAAGGGTACAATGCTGCATAAAGTGCAAGAAGAGTGAGACTTCTTAGAGTCTGTGATTTGATCCATTCCTGTGAGACCAGTATTAGCTTCCGATACGCCACTGCAGGTTCAATGTATTTCTTGGACATACACATTGACGATGAAACACAAAAATCGCATCGGAATTAAATACAAAAGGCACAATGCCGCCTTAAGTACAAGAATAGAGACTCTTCTAACAGTCGTTGTTTGAGCATTCCCTGTGAGACCAGTATTAGTTTCCGATACACCACAGCAGGTTCAATTTACTCCTTGGACCTTCACATTGACGATGAAATACAGAAATCGCATCGGAATTAAATACAAAAGGCACAATGCCGCCATAAGTGCAAGAATAGAGACTCTTCTTGCAGTCGGTGCTTTGAGCATTCCACTGCAGGTTCAATGTATTCCTTGGACATACACATTGATGATGAAACACAGAAATCGCAACGGAATTACATACAAATGGCACAATGCCGCCTTAAGTAAAGGAATAGAGACTCTTCTTACAGTTGGTGTATTGAGCAATCCCTGTGAGACCAGTATTAGTTTCCGATACACCACTGCAGGTTCATTGTATTCCTTGGACATACACCTTGACGATAAAACAGAGAAATCGTATCGGAATTAAATACAAAAGGCACAATGCCCCCTTAAGTACAAGAATAGAGACTCTTCTTACAGTAGGTGGTTTGAGCATTCCCTGTGAGACCAGTATTAGATTCCGATACACCACTGCAGGTTCAATGTATTCCTTGGACATACACGTTGACGATGAAACACTGAAATTACATACGAATTAAATACAAAAAGCACAATGCCGCATTATGTGCAAGAGTAGAGACTCTTCTTACTGTCGGTGATTTGAGCATTCCCTGCGGGACCAGTATTAGTTTCCGATACACCACTGCAGGTTCAATGTATTCCTTGGACATACACATTGACGATGAAACACTGAAATTACATCGTAATTAAATACAAATGGCACGATGCCGCCTTAAGAATAGAGACCCTTCTTACAGTCGGTACTTTGAGCATTCCCTGTGAGACCAGTATTAGTTTCCGATACACCACTTCAGGTTCAAAGTATTCCTTGGACCTTCACATTGACGATGAAACACAGAAATCGCATCGGAATTACATACAAAAGACACAATGCCGCCTTAAGTTTAAGAATAGAGACTCTTCTTACAGTCGGTTCTTTGAGCATTCCCTTTGAGACCAGTATTAGTTTCCGATACATCTTAGCAGGTTCAGTGTATTCCTTGGACCATCACATTGACGATGAAACACAGAAATCGCATCGGAATTAAATACAAAAGGCACAATGCCGCCTTAAGTACAAGAGTAGAGTCTGTTCTTATAGTCGGTGCTTTGAGCATTCCCCGTGAGACCAGTATTAGCTTGCGATACACCACTGCAGGTTCAATGTATTCCTTGGACATACACATTGACGATGAAACACTGAAATTACATAGGAATTAAATACAAAACGCACAATGCCGCCTTAAGTGCAAGAAGAGTGAGACTTCTTAGAGTCTGTGCTTTGATCCATTCCTGTGAGACCAGTATCAGCTTCCATACGTCACTGCAGGTTCAATGTATTCCTTGGACATACACATTGACGATGAAACACAGAAATCGCTTCGGAATGAAATACAAAAGGCACAATGCCGCCTTAAGTACAAGAATAGAGACTCTTCTTACAGTCGGTGTTTGAGCATTCCCTGTGAGACCAGTATTAGTTTCCGTAACACCACAGCAGGTTCAATGTATTCCTTGGACCTTCGCATTGACGATGAAACACAGAAACGCTTCGGAATTAAATACAAAAGGCACAATGCCGCCTTCAGTGCAAGAATAAAGTCTATTCTTACAGTCGGTGCTTTGAGCATTCCCTGTGAGACCAGTATTAGTTTCCGTTGCAACACTGCAGGTTCAATGTATTCCTTAGACATACACATTGACGATGAATCACTGAAATTACATCGGAATTAAATACAAAACGCACAATGCCGCCATAAGTGCATGAATAGAGACTCTTCTTACAGTCGGTGATATGAGCATTCCCTGTGAGACCAGTATTGGTTATCGATACACCACTGCAGGTTCAATGTATTCCTTGGACATACACATTGACAATGAAACACAGAAATCGCATCGGAATTAATCACAAAAGGCACAATGCCGCCATAAGTGCCACAATAGAGACCCTTTTTACAGTCGGTGCTTTGAGCATTCCCTGTGAGACCAGTATTAGTTTCCGATACACCACAGCAGGTACAATGTATTCCTTGGAACTTCCCATTGACGATGAAATACAGAAATCGCATCGGAATTAAATACAAAAGGCACAATGCCGCAGTAAGTACAAGAATAGAGACTCTTCTTACAGTCGGTGCTTTGAGTATTCCCTGTGAGACCAGTATTAGTTTCCGATACACCACTGCAGGTTCAATGTATTCCTTAGACATACACATTGACGATGAAACACTGAAATTACATTGGAATTAAATACAAAAGGCACAATGCCACCATAAGTGCAAGAATACAGACTCCTCTTACAGTCGGTGCTTTGATCATTCCCTGCGAGACCAGTACTATTTTCCGATACACAACTGCAGGTACAATGTATTCCTTTGACCTTCACATTGACGATGGCACACAGAAATGGCATCGGAATTAAATACAAATGGCACAATGCCGCCTTAAGTACAAGAATAGAGAATCTTCTTACAGTCGGTACTTTGAACATTCCCTGTGAGACCAGAATTAGTTTGCGATACACCACTGCAGGTTCAATGTATTCCTTGGACATACACATTGACGATGAAACACAGATATTGCCTTGGAATATAATAAATAAGGCACAATGCCGCCATAAGTACAAGAATAGAGACTCTCCTTACAGTCGGTGCTTTGAGCTTTCTCTGTGAGACCAGTATTAGTTTACGATACACCACTGCAGGTTCGATGTATTCCTTGGACATACACATTGACGATGAAACACAGATATTGCATAGGAACTTAATAAAAAAGGCACAATGCCGCCTTAAGTACAAGAATAGAGATTCTCCTTACTGTCGGAGATTTGAGCATTCCCTTCGGGACCAGTATTAGGTTCCGATACACCACTGCAGGTTCAATGTATTCCTTGGACATACACATTGACGATGAAACACTGAAATTACATCGTAATTAAATACAAAAGGTACAATGCCACCTTAAGTGCAAGAAGAGTGAGACTTCTTAGAGTCTGTGCTTTTATCCTTTCCTGTGCGACCAGTATTAGTATCCGATACGCCACTGCAGGTTCAATGTATTCCTTGGACCTTCACATTGACGATGAAACACTGAAATTACATCGGAATTAAATACAAAAGGCACAATGCCGCCTTAAGTACAAGAATAGAGACTGTTCTTATAGTCGCTGCTTTGAGCATTCCCCGTGAGACCAGTATCAGCTTCCATACGCCACTGCAGGTTCAATGTATTCCTTGGACATACACATTGACGATGAAACACAGAAATCGCATCGGAATGAAATACAAAAGGCACAAAGCCGCCTTAAGTACAAGAATAGAGACTCTTCTTACAGTCGGTGTTTGAGCATTCCCTGTGAGACCAGTATTAGTTTCCGTAACACCACAGCTGGTTCAATGTATTCCTTGTACCTCACATTGACGTTGAAACACAGAAATCGCATCGGAATTAAATACAAAAGGCACAATGCCGCCTTAAGAACAGGAATAGAGACTCTTCTTACAGTCGGTGCTTTGAGCATTCCCTGTGAGACCAGTATTAGTTTCTGATACACCACTGCAGGTTAAATGTATTCCTTGGACATACACATTGACGATGAAACACAGAAATCGCATCGTAATTAAATACCAAAGGCACAACGCCGCCTTTCGTACAAGAATAGAGACTCTTCTTACAGTCGGTGCTTTGAGTATTCCCTATGAGACCAGTCTTAGTTTCCGATACACCACTCCAGGTTCAATGTATTCCTTGGACATACTCATTGACGATGAAACACTGAAATTACATCGGAATTAAATACAAAAGGAACAATGCCGCCTTAACTGCAAGATGAGTGAGACTTCTTAGAGTCTGTGCTTTGATCCTTTCCTGTGAGACCAGTATTAGTTTCCGATACACTACTGCAGGTCCAATGTATTCCTTGGACCTTCGCATTGACGATGAAACACAGAAATCGCATCGGAATTAAATACAAAAGGCACAATGCCGCTTTAAGTACAAGAATAGAGACTCCTCTTACAGTCGGTGCTTTGAGCATTCCCTGTGAGACCAGTATTAGTTTCCGATATACCACTGCAGGTTCAATGTAGTCTTTGGACATACGCATTGACGTTGAAACACAGAAATCGCATCGGAATTAAAAACAAAAGTCACAATGCCGCCTTACGTACAAGAATAGAGACTCTTCTTACAGTCGGTGCTTTGAGCATTCCCTGTGAGACCAGTATTAGTTTCCGATACACCACTGCAGGTCCAATGTATTCCTTGGACCTTCACATTGACGATGAAACACTGAAATTACATCGGAATTAAATACAAAAGGTACAATGGCGCCATAAGTGCATGAATAGAGACTCTTCTTACAGTCGGTGTTTTGAGCATTCCCTGTGAGACCAGTATTAGTTTCCGATATACCACAGCAGGTACAATGTATTCCTTGGAACTTCCCATTGACGATGAAACACAGAAATCGCATCGGAATTAAATACAAAAGGCACAATGCCGCCTTAAATACAAGAAATGAGACTCTTCCTACAGTCGATGCTTTGATCATCCCCTGTGAGACCACTATTAGTTTCTGATACACCACTGCAGGTTCAATGTATTCCTTGGACCTTTGCAATGACGAAGAGACACAAAAATCGCATCGTAACTAAATACAAAAGCCACAATGCCGCAATAAGTACAAGAATAGAGACTCTTCTTACAGTCGGTGCTTTGAGCATTCCCTGTGAGACCAGTATTAGTTTCCGATACACCACTGCAGGTTCATTGTATTCCTTAGACATACACATGGACGATGAAACACTGAAATTACATTGGAATTAAATAGAAAAGGCACAATGACACCATAAGTGCAAGAATAGAGACTCCTCTTACAGTCGGTGCTTTGAGCATTCCCTGTGAGACCAGTATTAGTTTCCGATACACCACTGCAGGTATAATGTATTCCTTGTACCGTCACATTGACGATGAAACACAGAAACCGCATCGGAATTAAATGCAAAAGGCACAATGCCTCCTTAAGTACAAGAATAGAGACTCTTCTTACAGTCGGTGCTTTGAGCATTCCCTGTAAGACCAGTATTAGCTTCCGATAGACCACTGCAGATTCCATGTATTCCTAGCACATATACATTGACGATGAAACACTGAAATTACATCGGAATTAAATACAAAAGGAACAATGCCGCCTTAACGGCAAGATGAGTAAGACATCTTAGAGTCTGTGCTTTGATCCTTTCCTGTGAGACCAGTATTAGTTTCCGATACACCAGTGCAGGTTCAATGTATTCCTTGGACCTTCGCATTGACGATGAAACACAGAAATCGCATCGGAATTAAATACAAAAGGCACAATGCCGCCTTAAGAACAAGAATAGAGACTCCTCTTACAGTCGGTGCTTTGAGCATTCCCTGTGAGACCAGTATTAGTTTCCGATACACCACTCCAGGTTCAATGTATTCCTTGGACATACTCATTGACGATGAAACACTGAAATTACATCGGAATTGAATACAAAAGGAACAATGCCGCCTTAACGGCAAGATGAGTGAGACTTCTTAGAGTCTGTGCTTTGATCATTCCCTGTGAGGCCAGTATTAGTTTCCGATACACCACTACATGTACAATGTATTCCTTGGAACGTCAAAATGACGATGAAACACAGAAATCGCATCGGAATTAAATACAAGATGCACAATGCCGCCTTAAGTACTAGAATACAGACTCTTCTTACAGTCGGTGCTTTGAGCATTCTCTTTGAGACCAGTATTAGTTTCCGATACACCACTGCAGGTTCAATGTATTCCTTAGACATTCACATTGACGATGAAACACTGAAATTACATTGGAATTAAATACAAAAGGCACAATGCCGCCATAAGTGCATGAATAGAAACTCTTCTTACAGTCGGTGCTTTGAGCATTCCCTGTGAGACCAGTATTAGTTTCCGATACACCACTCCAGGTTCAATGTATTCCTTGGACATACTCATTGACGATGAAACACTGAAATTACATCGGAATTAAATACAAAAGGATCAATGCCGCCTTAACGGCAAGATGAGTGAGACTTCTTAGAGTCTGTGCTTTGATCCTTTCCTGTGAGACCAGTATTAGTTTCCGATACACCACTGCAGGTTCAATGTATTCCTTGGACATACAAATTGAAGATGAAGCACAGAAATCGCATCGGAATTAAATACAAAAGGCACAATGCCGCCATAAGAGCAAGAATAGAGACTCTTCTAACAGTCGGTGCTTTGAGCATTCCCTGTGAGATCAGTATTAGTTTCCGATACCCCTGCAGATTCAATGTATTCCTTGGACATACACATTGACAATGAAACACTGAAATTAAATCCGCCCTAAGAGCGAGAAGAGAGAAACTACTTAAAATCTGTGCTTTGATCCTTTCCGGTGAGACCAGTATTAGTTTCCGATACACCTCTGCAGGTTCAATGTATTCCTTGGACATACACATTGACGATGAAACACTGACATTACATCGTAATTAAATACAAAGGGTACAATGCTGCATAAAGTGCAAGAAGAGTGAGACTTCTTAGAGTCTGTGATTTGATCCATTCCTGTGAGACCAGTATTAGCTTCCGATACGCCACTGCAGGTTCAATGTATTTCTTGGACATACACATTGACGATGAAACACAAAAATCGCATCGGAATTAAATACAAAAGGCACAATGCCGCCTTAAGTACAAGAATAGAGACTCTTCTAACAGTCGTTGTTTGAGCATTCCCTGTGAGACCAGTATTAGTTTCCGATACACCACAGCAGGTTCAATTTACGCCTTGGACCTTCACATTGACGATGAAATACAGAAATCGCATCGGAATTAAATACAAAAGGCACAATGCCGCCATAAGTGCAAGAATAGAGACTCTTCTTGCAGTCGGTGCTTTGAGCATTCCACTGCAGGTTCAATGTATTCCTTGGACATACACATTGATGATGAAACACAGAAATCGCAACGGAATTACATACAAATGGCACAATGCCGCCTTAAGTAAAGGAATAGAGACTCTTCTTACAGTTGGTGTATTGAGCAATCCCTGTGAGACCAGTATTAGTTTCCGATACACCACTGCAGGTTCATTGTATTCCTTGGACATACACCTTGACGATAAAACAGAGAAATCGTATCGGAATTAAATACAAAAGGCACAATGCCCCCTTAAGTACAAGAATAGAGACTCTTCTTACAGTAGGTGGTTTGAGCATTCCCTGTGAGACCAGTATTAGCTTCCGATACACCACTGCAGGTTCAATGTATTCCTTGGACATACACGTTGACGATGAAACACTGAAATTACATCAGAATTAAATACAAAAAGCACAATGCCGCATTATGTGCAAGAGTAGAGACTCTTCTTACTGTCGGTGATTTGAGCATTCCCTGCGGGACCAGTATTAGTTTCCGATACACCACTGCAGGTTCAATGTATTCCTTGGACATACACATTGACGATGAAACACTGAAATTACATCGTAATTAAATACAAAACGTACAATGCCACCTTAAGTGCAAGAAGAGTGAGACTTCTTAGAGTCTGTGCTTTTATCCTTTCCTGTGCGACCAGTATTAGTATCCGATACGCCACTGCAGGTTCAATGTATTCTTTGGACCTTCACATTGACGATGAAACACAGAAATCGCATCGGAATTAAATACAAATGGCACGATGCCGCCTTAAGAATAGAGACCCTTCTTACAGTCGGTACTTTGAGCATTCCCTGTGAGACCAGTATTAGTTTCCGATACACCACTGCAGGTTCAAAGTATTCCTTGGACCTTCACATTGACGATGAAACACAGAAATCGCATCGGAATTACATACAAAAGACACAATGCCGCCTTAAGTTTAAGAATAGAGACTCTTCTTACAGTCGGTTCTTTGAGCATTCCCTTTGAGACCAGTATTAGTTTCCGATACATCATAGCAGGTTCAGTGTATTCCTTGGACCATCACATTGACGATGAAACACAGAAATCGCATCGGAATTAAATACAAAAGGCACAATGCCGCCTTAAGTACAAGAGTAGAGTCTGTTCTTATAGTCGGTGCTTTGAGCATTCCCCGTGAGACCAGTATTAGCTTGCGATACACCACTGCAGGTTCAATGTATTCCTTGGACATACACATTGACGATGAAACACTGAAATTACATAGGAATTAAATACAAAACGCACAATGCCGCCTTAAGTGCAAGAAGAGTGAGACTTCTTAGAGTCTGTGCTTTGATCCATTCCTGTGAGACCAGTATCAGCTTCCATACGTCACTGCAGGTTCAATGTATTCCTTGGACATACACATTGACGATGAAACACAGAAATCGCTTCGGAATGAAATACAAAAGGCACAATGCCGCCTTAAGTACAAGAATAGAGACTCTTCTTACAGTCGGTGTTTGAGCATTCCCTGTGAGACCAGTATTAGTTTCCGTAACACCACAGCAGGTTCAATGTATTCCTTGGACCTTCGCATTGACGATGAAACACAGAAACGCTTCGGAATTAAATACAAAAGGCACAATGCCGCCTTCAGTGCAAGAATAAAGTCTATTCTTACAGTCGGTGCTTTGAGCATTCCCTGTGAGACCAGTATTAGTTTCCGTTGCAACACTGCAGGTTCAATGTATTCCTTAGACATACACATTGACGATGAATCACTGAAATTACATCGGAATAAAATACAAAACGCACAATGCCGCCATAAGTGCATGAATAGAGACTCTTCTTACAGTCGGTGATATGAGCATTCCCTGTGAGACCAGTATTGGTTACCGATACACCACTGCAGGTTCAATGTATTCCTTGGACATACACATTGACAATGAAACACAGAAATCGCATCGGAATTAATCACAAAAGGCACAATGCCGCCATAAGTGCCACAATAGAGACCCTTTTTACAGTCGGTGCTTTGAGCATTCCCTGTGAGACCAGTATTAGTTTCCGATACACCACAGCTGGTACAATGTATTCCTTGGAACTTCCCATTGACGATGAAATACAGAAATCGCATCGGAATTAAATACAAAAGGCACAATGCCGCCTTAAGTTCAAGAATTGATACTCTTCCTACAGTCGATGCTTTGAGTATTCCCTGTGAGACCAGTATTAGTTTCCGATACACCACTGCAGGTTCAATGGATTCCTTGGACATACACATTGACGATGAAACACAGAAATCGCCTCGGAATTAATACAAAAGGCACAATGCCGCCTTACATACAAGAATAGAGACTCTTCTTACGGTCGGTGCTTTGAGCACTCGCTGGGAGACCAGTATTAGGTTCCGATACACCACTCCAGGTTCAATGTATTCCGTGGACATACTCATTGACGATGAAACACTGATATTACATCTGTATTAAATACAAAAGAAACTATGCCGCCTTAACTGCAAGATGAGTGAGACATCTTAGAGTCTGTGCTTTGATCCTTTCCTGTGAGACCAGTATTAGTTTCCGATACACCACTGCAGGTTCAATGTATTCCTTGGACCTTCGCATTGACCAAGAAACACAGAAATCGCAGTGGAACTAAATACAAAAGGCTCAATGCCGCAGTAAGTACAAGAATAGAGACTCTTCTTACAGTCGGTGCTTTGAGCATTCCCTGTGAGACCAGTATTAGTTTCCGATACACCACTGCAGGTTCAATGTATTCCTTAGACATACACATTGACGATGAAACACTGAAATTACATTGGAATTAAATACAAAAGGCACAATGCCACCATAAGTGCAAGAATACAGACTCCTCTTACAGTCGGTGCTTTGATCATTCCCTGCGAGACCAGTACTATTTTCCCATACACAACTGCAGGTACAATGTATTCCTTTGACCTTCACATTGACGATGGAACACAGAAATGGCATCGGAATTAAATACAAATGGCACAATGCCGCCTTAAGTACAAGAATAGAGAGTCTTCTTACAGTCGGTACTTTGAACATTCCCTGTGAGACCAGAATTAGTTTGCGATACACCACTGCAGGTTCAATGTATTCCTTGGACCTTCACATTGACGATGAAACACTGAAATTACATCGGAATTAAATACAAAAGGCACAATGCCGCCTTAAGTACAAGAATAGAGACTGTTCTTATAGTCGCTGCTTTGAGCATTCCCCGTGAGACCAGTATTAGCTTGCGATACACCACTGCAGGTTCAATGTATTCCTTGGACATACTCATTGACGATGAAACACTGAAATTACATAGGAATTAAATACAAAACGCACAATGCCGCCATAAGTGCAAGAATAGAGTCTCTTCTTACAGTCGGTGCTTTGAGCACTCGCTGTGAGACCAGTATTAGTTTCCGATACACCACTCCAGGTTCAATGTATTCCTTGGACATACTCATTGACGATGAAACACTGATATTACATCTGTATTAAATACAAAAGGAACTATGCCGCCTTAACTGCAAGATGAGTGAGACATCTTAGAGTCTGTGCTTTGATCCTTTCCTGTCAGACCAGTATTAGTTTCCGATACACCACTGCAGGTTCAATGTATTCCTTGGACCTTCGCATTGACGAAGAAACACAGAAATCGCAGTGGAACTAAATACAAAAGGCTCAATGCCGCAGTAAGTACAAGAATAGAGACTCTTCTTACAGTCGGTGCTTTGAGCATTCCCTGTGAGACCAGTATTAGTTTCCGATACACCACTGCAGGTTCAATGTATTCCTTAGACATACACATAGACGATGAAACACAGAAATCGCATCGGAATTAAATACAAAAGGCACAACGCCGCCTTTCGTACAAGAATAGGTACTCTTCTTACAGTCGGTGCTTTGAGCAATCCCTGTGAGACCAGTATTAATTTCCGATACACCACTCCAGGTTCAATGTATTCCTTGGACATACTCATTGACGATGAAACACTGAAATTACATCGGAATTAAATACAAAAGGAACAATGCCGCCTTAACTGCAAGATGAGTGAGACTTCTTAGAGTCTGTGCTTTGATCCTTTCCTGTGAGACCAGTATTAGTTTCCGATACACCAGTGCAGGTTCAATGTATTCCTTGGACCTTCGCATTGACGATGAAACACAGAAATCGCATCGGAATTAAATACAAAAGGCACAATGCCGCCTTAAGAACAAGAATAGAGACTCCTCTTACAGTCGGTGCTTTGAGCATTCCCTGTGAGACCAGTATTAGTTTCCGATATACCACTGCAGGTTCAATGTATTCCTTGGACATACGCATTGACGTTGAAACACAGAAGTCGCATCGGAATTAAATACAAAAGGCACAATGCCGCCTTACGTAAAAGAATAGAGACTCTTCTTACAGTCGGTGCTTTGAGCATTCCCTGTCAGACCAGTATTAGTTTCCGATACACCACTGCAGGTTCAATGTATTCCTTGGACATACACATTGACGATGAAACACTTAAATTACAGCGGAATTAAATACAAAAGGCACAATGCCGCCATAAGTGCATGAATAGAGACTCTTCTTACAGTCGGTACTTTGATCATTCCCTGTGAGGCCAGTATTAGTTTTCGATACACCACTACAGGTACAATGTATTCCTTGGAACGTCAAATTGACGATGAAACACAGAAATCGCATCGGAATTAAATACAAGATGCACAATGCCGCCTTAAGTACAAGAATAGAGACTCTTCTTACAGTCGGTGCTTTCAGCATTCTCTTTGAGACCAGCATTAGTTTCCGATACACCACTGCAGGTTCAATGTATTCCTTAGACATACACATTGACGATGAAACACTGAAATTACATTGGAATTAAATACAAATGGCACAATGCCGCCATAAGTGCATGAATAGAGACTCTTCTTACAGTCGGTGTTTTGAGCATTCCCTGTGAGACCAGTATTAGTTTCCGATACACCACTCCAGGTTCAATGTATCCCTTGGACATACTCACTGACGATGAAACACTGAAATTACGTCGGAATTAAATACAAAAGGAACAATGCCGCCTTAACGGCAAGATGAGTGAGACTTCTTAGAGTCAGTGCTTTGATCCTTTCCGGTGAGACCAGTATTAGTTTCCGATACACCACTGCAGGTTCAATGTATTCCTTGGACCTTCGCATTGACGATGAAACACAGAGATCGAATCGGAACTAAATACAAAAGGCACAATGCCGAAATAAGTACAAGAATAGAGACTCTTCTTACAGTCGGTGCTTTGAGCATTCCCTGTGAGACCTGTATTAGTTTCCGATACACCACTGCAGATTCAATGTATTCGTTAGACATACACATTGACGATGAAACACTGAAATTACATCGGAATTAAATACAAATGGCACAAAGCCGCCATAAGTGCAAGAATAGAGACTCCTCTTACAGTCGGTGCTTTGAGCATTCCCTGTGAGACCAGTATTAGTTTCCGATACACGACTGCAGGTACAATGTATTCCTTGTACCTTCACATTGACGATGAAACACAGAAATCGCATCGGAATTAAATACAAAAGGCACAATGCCGCCTTAAGTTCAGGAATAGAGACTCTTCTTACAGTCGGTGCTTTGAGCATTCCCTATGAGACCGGTATTACTTTCCGATACACCACTCCAGGTTCAATGTATTCCTTGGACATACTCATTGACGATGAAACACTGAAATTACATCGGAATTAAATACAAAAGGAACAATGCCGCCTTAACTGCAAGATGAGTGAGACTTCTTAGAGTCTGTGCTTTGATCCTTTCCTGTGAGACCAGTATTAGTTTCCGATACACTACTGCAGGTCCAATGTATTCCTTGGACATACGGATTGACGTTGAAACACAGAAATCGCATCGGAATTAAATACAAAAGGCACAATGCCGCCTTACGCAAAAGAAGAGACTCTTCTTACAGTCGGTACTTTGAGAAATCCCTGTGAGACCAGTATTAGTTTCCGATACACCACTGCAGGTTCAATGTATTCCTTGGACATACGCATTGACGATGAAACACAGAAATCGCATAGTTATTAAATACAAAAGGCACAATGCCGCAATAAGTACAAGAATAGAGACTCTTCTTACAGTCGGTGCTTTGAGCATTCCCTGTGAGACCAGTATTAGTTTCCGATACACTACTGCAGGTTCAATGTATTCCTTGGACATACACATTGACGATGAAACACTGAAATTACATCGGAATTAAATACAAATGGCACAATGCCGCCATAAGTGCAAGAAAAGAGAGTCCTCTTACAGTCGGTGCTTTGAGCATTCCCTGTGAGACCAGTATTAGTTTCCGATACACCACTGCAGGTACAATGTATTCCTTGTACCTTCACATTGACGATGAAACACAGAAATCGCATCGGAATTAAATACATAAGGCACAACGCCGCCTTTCGTACAAGAATACAGACACTTCTTACAGTCGGTGCTTTGAGCATTCCCTGTGAGACCAGTATTAGTTTCCGATACACCACTCCAGGTACAATGTACTCCTTGCACATACTCATTGACGATGAAACACTGAAATTAAATCGGAATTAAATACAATAGGAACAATGCCGCCTTAACTGCAAGATGAGTGAGACTTCTTGGAGTCTGTGCTTTGATCCTTTCCTGTGAGACCAGTATTAGTTTATGATACACCAGTGCAGGTTCAATGTATTCCTTGGACCTTCGCATTAACGATGAAACACAGAAATCGCATCGGAATTAAATACAAAAGGCACAATGCCGCTTTAAGTACAAGAATAGAGACTCCTGTTACAGTCGGTGCTTTGAGCATTCCCTGTGAGACCAGTATTAGTTTCCGATAAACCACTGCAGGTTCAATGTATTCCTTGGACATACGCATTGACGTTGAAACACAGATATCGCCTTGGAATTAAATACTAAAGGCATAATGCCGCCATCAGTACAAGAATAGAGACTCTTCTTACAGTCGGTGCTTTGTGCATTTCCTGTGAGACCAGTATTAGTTTCCGATACACCACTGCAGGTTCAATGTATTCCTTAGACATACACATTGACGATGAAACCCTAAAATTACATCGGAATTAAATACAAAAGCACAATGCCGCCTTAAGTACAAGAATAGATACTCTTCTTACAGTCTTACAGTCGGTGTTTTGAGCATTCCCTGTGAGACCATGAAATAAGTACAAGTATAGCTACTTTTCTTACAGTCGGTGCTTTGAGCATTCCCTGTGAGACCAGTATTAGTTTCCGACACACCACTCCAGGTTCAATGTTTTCCTTGGACATACACATTGACGATGAAACACTGAAATTACATCGGAATTAAATACAAAAGGCACAAATCCGCCGTAAGTACAAGAATAGAGACTCTTCATACCGTCGGTGCTTTGAGCATTCCCTGTGAGACCAGTATTAGTTTCCGATACACCACTGCAGGTTCAGTGTATTCTTTGGACCTTCACATTGACGATGAAACACAGAAATCGCATCGGAATTAAATACAAAAGGCACAATGCCGCCTTAAGTACAAGAATAGAGACTCTACTTAAAGTCGGTGCTTAGGCATTCCGTGTGAGACCAGTATTAATTTCCGATACACCACTGCAGGTTCAATGTATTCCTTGGACATACAAATTGAAGATGAAGCACAGAAATCGCATCGGAGTTAAATACAAAAGGCACAATGCCGCCTTAAGTACAAGAATAGAGACTCTTCTAACAGTCGGTGCTTTGAGCATTCCCTGTGAGATCAGTATTAGTTTCCGATACCACTGCAGATTCAATGTATTCCTGGGACATACACATTGACAATGACACACTGAAATTAATTCCGCCCTAAGTGCAAGAAGAGTGAAACTTCTTAAAATCTGTGCTTTCATCCTATCCGGTGAGACCAGTATTAGTTTCCGATACACCACTACAGGTTCAATGTATTTCTTGGACCTTCACAATGACGATGAAACACCGAATCGCATCGGAATTAAATGCAAAAGCCACAATGCCGCCTTAAGTACAAGAATAGAGACTCTTCTTACAGTCGGTGTTTTGAGCATTCCCTGTGAGACCAGTATTAGTTTCCGATACACCACTGCAGGTTCAATGTATTCCTTGGACATACACATTGACGATGAAACACTGAAATTACATCGTAATTAAAAACAAAGGGTACAATGCCGCCTTAAGTGCAAGAAGAGTGAGACTTCTTAGAGTCTGTGCTTTTATCCATTCCTATGCGACCAGTATCAGTTTCCGATACGTCACTGCAGGTTCAATGTATTCCTTGGACCTTCACATAGAAGATGAAACACAGCAATCGCATCGGAATTAAATACAAATGGCACAATGCCGCCTTAAGTACAAGAATACAGACTCTTCTTACAGTCGTTGTTTGAGCATTCCCTGTGAGACCAGTATGAGTTTCCGATACACCACAGCAGGTTCAATTTACTCCTTGGACCTTCACATTGACGATGAAACGCAGAAACGCATCGGTATTAAATACAAAAGGCACAATGCCGCCTTAAGTACAAGAGAAGTGAGACTTCTTTGAGTCTGTGCTTTGATCCTTTCCTGTGAGACCAGTATTAGTTTCCGATTCACCACTGCAGGTTCAATGTATTCCTTCGACCTGCACATTGACTATCAAACACAGAAATCGCATCGGAATTAAATCAAAAAGGCACAATGCCGGCTTAAGTACAAGATTAGAGACACTTCTTACAGTCGGTGCTTTGAGCATTCCCTGTGAGACCAGTATGAGTTTCCGATAGACCACTGCAGGTTCAATAAATTCCTTGGACCTTCACATTGACGATGAAATACAGAAATCGCATCGGAATTAAATACAAAAGGCACAATGCCGCCATAAGTGCAAGAATAGAGACTCTTCTTGCAGTCGGTGCTTTGAGCATTCCACTGCAGGATCAATGTATTCCATGGACATACACATTGATGATGAAACACAGAAATCACAACGGAATTACATACAAATGGCACAATGCCGCCTTAAGTAATGGAATAGAGACTCTTCTTACAGTTGGTGTTTTGAGCATTCCCTGTGAGACCAGTATTAGTTTCCGATACACCACTGCTGGTTCATTGTATTCCTTGGACATACACCTTGACGATAAAACACAGAAATCGCATCGGAATTATATACAAAAGGCACAATGCCCCCTTAAGTACAAGAATAGAGACTCTTCTTACAGTCTTACAGTCGGTGTTTTGAGCATTCCCTGTGAGACCATGAAATTAGTACAAGTATGAAGACTCTTCTTACAGTCGGTGCTTTGAGCATTCCCTGTGAGACCAGTATTAGTTTCCGACACAACACTCCAGGTTCAATGTATTCCATGGACATACACATTGACGATGAAACACTGAAATTACATCGGAATTAAATACAAAAGGGACAATGCCGCCATAAGTGCAAGATGTGTGAGACTTCTTAGAGTCCGTGCTTTGATCGTTTCCTGTGAGACCAGTATTAGTTTCCGATACATCACTGCAGGTTCAATGTGTACCTTGGAACTTCACACTAACGATGATACACAGAAATCGCATTGGAATTAAATACAAAAGGTACAATGCCGCCTTAAGTACAAGAATAGAGACTCTTCTTACAGTAGGTGTTTTGAGCATTCCCTGTGAGACCAGTATTAGCTTCCGATACACCACTGTAGGTTCAATGTATTCCTTGGACATACATGTTGACGATGAAACACTGAAATTACATCAGAATTAAATACAAAAGGCACAATGCCGCATTAAGTGCAAGAGTTGAGACTCTTCTTACTGTCGGTGATTTGAGCATTCCCTGCAGGACCAGTATTAGTTTCCGATACACCACTGCAGGTTCAATGTATTCCTTGGACATACACATTGACGATGAAACACTGAAATTACACCGTAATTAAATACAAAAGGTACAATGCCACCTTTGGTGCAAGAAGAGTGAGACTTCTTAGAGCCTGTGCTTTTATCCTTTCCTGTGCGACCAGTATTAGTATCCGATACGCCACTGCAGGTTCAATGTATTCCTTGGACCTTCACATTGACGATGAAACACAGAAATCGCATCGGAATTAAATAAAAATGGCACGATGCCACCTTAAGTACAAGAATAGAGACCCTTCTTACAGTCGGTACTTTGAGCATTCCCTGTGAGACCAGTATTAGTTTCCGATACACCACTTCAGGTTCAATGTATTCCTTGGACCTTCACATTGACGATGAAACACAGAAATCGCATCGGATTAAATACAAAAGACACAATGCCGCCTTAAGTATAAGAATAGAGACTCTTCTTACAGTCGGTTCTTTGAGCATTCCCTTTGAGACCAGTATTAGTTTCCGATACATCATAGCAGGTTCAGTGTATTCCTTGGACCATCACATTGACGATAAAACACAGAAATCGCATCGGAATTAAATACAAAAGGCACAATGCCGCCTTAAGTACAAGAATTGAGAGTGTTCTTATAGTCGGTGCTTTGAGCATTCCCCGTTAGACCAGTATTAGCTTGCGATACACCACTGCAGGTTCAATGTATTCCTTGGACATACACATTGACGATGAAACACAGAAATTGCATCGGAATTAAATACAAATGGCACAATGCCGCCTTAAGTACAAGAATAGAGACCCTTCTTACAGTCGGTGCTTTGAGCATTCCCTGTGACACCAGTATTAGTTTCCGATACACCACTTCAGGTACAATGTATTCCTTGGACCTTCACATTGACGATGAAACACAGAAATCGCATCGGTATTAAATACAAAAGGCACAATGCCGCCATAAGTATAAGAATAGAGACTCTTCTTACAGTCGAATCTTTGAGCATTCCCTTTGAGACCAGTATTAGTTTCCGATACACCACTGCAGGTTCAATGTATTCCTTAGACATACACATTGACGATGAAACACTGAAATTACATAGGAATTAAATACAAATGGCACAATGCCGCCTTAAGTACAAGAATAGAGACCCTTCTTACAGTCGGTGCTTTGAGCATTCCCTGTGAGACCAGTATTAGTTTCTGATACACCACTGCAGGTTCAATGTATTCCTTGGACATACTCATTGACGATGAAACACTGAAATTACATCGGAATTAAATACAAGATGCACAATGCCGCCTTAAGTACAAGAATAGAGACTCTTCTTACAGTCGGTGCTTTGAGCATTCCCTGTGAGACCAGTATTAGTTTCCGATACACCACTCCAGGTTGAATGTATTCCTTGCACATACTCATTGACGATGAAACACTGAAATTACATCGGAATTAAATACAAAAGGAACAATGCCGCCTTAACTGCAAGATGAGTTAGACTTCTTAGAGTCTGTGCTTTGATCCTTTCCTGTGAGACCAGTATTAGTTTCCGATACACCACTGCAGGTTCAATGTATTCCTTGGACATACACATTGACGATGAAACACTGAAATTACAGCGGAATTAAATACAAAAGGCACAATGCCGCCATAAGTGCATGAATAGAGACTCTTCTTACAGTCGGTGCTTTGAGCATTCCCTGTGAGGCCAGTATTAGTTTCCGATACACCACTGCAGGTACAATGTATTCCTTGGACCGTCAAATTGACGATGAAACACAGAAATCGCATCGGAATTAAATACAAGATGCACAATGCCGCCTTAAGTACAAGAATAGAGACTCTTCTTACAGTCGGTGCTTTGAGCATTCTCTTTGAGACGAGTATTAGTTTCCGATACACCACTGCAGGTTCAGTGTATTCCTCAGACATACACATTGACGATGAAACACTGAAATTACATCGGAATTAAATACAAAAGGCACAATGCCGCCATAAGTGCATGTATAGAGACTCTTCTTACAGTCGGTGCTTTGAGCATTCCCTGTGAGACCAGTATTAGTTTCCGATGCACCACTGCAGGTTCAATGTATTGCTTGGACATACACATTGACGATGAAACACAGAAATCGCATCGGAATGAAATACAAAAGGCACAATGCCGCCTTACGTACAAGAATAGAGATTCATCTTACAAACGGTGCTTTGAGCATCCCCTGTGAGACCAGTTTTAGTTTCCGATACACCACTCCAGGTTCAATGTATTCCTTGGACATACTCATTGACGATGAAACACTGAAATTACATCGGAATTAAATACAAATGGCACAAGGCTGCCATAAGTGCAAGAATAGAGACTCCTCTTACAGTCGGTGCTTTGAGCATTCCCTGTGAGACTAGTATTAGTTTCCGATACACCACTGCAGGTACAATGTATTCCTTGTACCTTCACATTGACGATGAAACACAGAAATCGCATCGGAATCAAATGCAAAAGGCACAACGCCGCCTTAAGTACAAGAATATAGACTCTTCTTACAGTCGGTGCTTAGCGCATTCCGTGTGAGCCCAGTATTAGCTTCCGATAGACCACAGCAGATTCCTTGTATTCCTAGGACATACTCATTGACGATGAAACACTGAAATTACATCGGAATTAAATACAAAAGGAACAATTCCGCCTTATGTGCAAGAAGAATGAGACTTCTTAGAGTCTGTGCTTTGATCCTTTCCTGTGAGACCAGTATTAGTTTCCGATACACCACTGCAGGTGCAATGTATTACTTGAACCTTCACATTGACGATGAAACACAGAAATCGCATAGGAATTAAATACAAAAGCACAATGCCGCCTTAAGTACAAGAATAGAGACTCTTCTTACAGTCGGTGCTTTGAGCTTTCCCTGTGAGACCAGTATTAGTTTCCGATACACCACTGCAGGTTCAATGTGTTCCCTGGACATACACATTGACGATGAAACACAGATATTGCATCGGAAATTTATAAAAAAGGCACAATGCCGCCATAAGTACAAGAATAGAGACCCTTCTTACAGTCAGTGCTTTGAGCATTCCCTGTGAGACCAGTATTAGTCTCCGATACACCACTGCAGGTTCAATGTATTCCTTAGACATACACATTGACGATGAAACACTGAAATTACATCGGAATTAAATACAAATGGCACAATGCTTCAATAAGTGCAAGAATAGAGACTCCTCTTACAGTCGGTGTTTTGGGCATTCCCTGTGAGACCAGTATTAGTTTCCGATACACCACTGCAGGTACAATGTATTCCTTGTACATTCACATTGACGATGAAACACAGAAATCGCATCGGAATTAAATACAAAAGGCACAACGCCGCCTTTCGTACAAGAATAGAGACTCTTCTTACAGTCGGTGCTTTGAGCATTCCCTGTGAGACCAGTATTAGTTTCCGATACACCACTCCAGGTTCAATGTATTCCT